>NW_023658090.1:0-25255 GCF_015228065.2 Penaeus monodon
ATAATATTTTTCAATATATCTACCCATCTGTGTGTGTGTGTGTCGCGCAATGTACATACCACACACACACAAAACACCACAAACCATATATTATATATTATTTATAATATAATTATATATATAATGTATATATATATATTATAAAATTTATATTTTTTTTTATATTTTTATAATAATATATAATTTTTTATTATATATAAATATAATATTTATATATTATAATTTATATATATAATATTATATATATAAATATAATATATATATTTTTTTGTGTGGTGTGTGTGTGTTGGTTGTGGTGTGTTATGTTTTGGGGTGTGTGTTTAAATATATAATAAAATTAATATATATATTATTTAAAATATAAAATTATATATTTGTTAAAAATTTTATATATATATTAATAAATATATAATATATTAAATATATATTTATTACATATAAAAAAATATATAATATAATATATATATTAATATAAATTTAATTATATAATTTTTATTATATTGTGTGTGTGTGTGTGTGTGTGTGGTGGTGGGGATGTGTGTGTAAAATAAAATATTTTATATATATATTATAATTTATATTTTATTAATTATATTAATTTTGGGGTTTTGGGGTGTTGTTTGGGGGGTGTG
Source organism: Penaeus monodon (assembly GCF_015228065.2). Taxonomy (NCBI): domain Eukaryota; kingdom Metazoa; phylum Arthropoda; class Malacostraca; order Decapoda; family Penaeidae; genus Penaeus; species Penaeus monodon. The sequence goes on from NW_023658090.1 coordinate 633, forward strand.
TGTGGGGGGGTTTTTGGACTTTTTTTTTAATTTATATTAAATATAAATAATTATATTTTTAAAATATATGTAAAATATATGTGTATTATTATATATAATATATAAAATATATTTTATATATATTAATATTATATTATATTATATATATTTATATATATATATTGGGTGTTGTTGTGGGTTGTGTTGTTGTGTGTGGTGTGGGGTGTGTGTTTGTGTATTGTGTGTGTAAATATATAATATATAATTAAAATATTTTATATATATTAATATATACTATAATAAAATATATATAATATATATAAATTAATATATTATATAAAATTTATATATTAATATACATATTACATACATACATACATATATAATATATATAAAATTATATTTTATATATATATTATTATACATATATATATTATATATATATCATATAAATACATATATATATATAAAAATATATTTTATATAATATTAAATTTTATATATATTATATAGTTTATATATTATATATATTTAATATATTTATATATTTTATTATACATAATATATATTATATATAATACTATATATGTATAAAAATTTATATATATACTAAAAATATTATATTATTATAATTTATATTATATATATATATATATATATATATATATAATAATATATATGTGTGTGTGTGTTGTGTGGTTTTGTTGTTTAATATATATATAAAATATTTATTATATAATATATATCTATGATATATTTGTGTGGTGTGTTTTTTGTTGTGTTGTGTGTGTGTGTGTGTGTGTGTGTTGTGTGTGTGGGGTTTTGTGTGTGTGTTGTGTTGTGTTGTGTGTATGTGTGTGTGTATGTCTGTGTGGTGGTGTGTTGTGTGTTGTGTTGTATAATTAATTTTTTTGTGTGGTGTCTGTTTGTTTTCTGTCTGTGTCTTTGTATTTGAGGAAAGAGTCTTGAGAGAGAGGAAGAGCGAGAGAATAAGGGCAGAGAAAAGAGAGAGGGGGATGGGAGGGAGGGCGAAGACAGACAGAGACAGAGAAGACAAGAAATGAAGAGACAAGAAAGAAAAGAGAAAGAGAAAACCAAAGGACTTCAGGGAAAAAAGATAATGTAGAATGAAGAAGACAGGATGAGAAGGGAGGGAGAGCGGCCCACTTCCCGGCCTAAAAAGAAAGCCTTTTATGGGGGATCGCGAACAAATTTTGTCCCCGGAAAAGTGTATCTTTTTGGGGATTGAAGCAATTGAAATAAAACCCTGATTTTTTTCGAGACTTCATACGTGATGCAAATGTTTTTTGGCGTGGTCAATTTTCCTTTAGTTTTTCAAAAATGTTTTGTTTTATGAGGAATGAACTGATCAAAAAAAGTGTTGATTATTTTTCAATTTCCAAAGGATAGATTTTAAGGAAAATTTTAAAAACAAAAAATATTTGGGTTTTAAACCTTATTAAATGACACACAACCAACACAACACACACACACACACCCACACACACAACACACACACTGCAATTTTTAAAAAGTAGGCATGCCCAAAAAGAATGTTTTTTAAAAAATAAAAGTTATTAAAGGGGTTTTAAACAAAACCCAAAAAGGGGCTACAAAAAGAAAAAAATATGAAAATCGGAAAAAAAGGATAAAGGGTAAAAAAATGGAATCCGATAAAGGTTTATAGGCCCACCCAGGACGTGCAGGCGAGGATGCTTGCCGTTTCCCAAAATAGAAGAATGGGGCGATAGCATCTAACACCCCACACCACCCACACAACACTATAACGGGACAAATCCCATTTAATGGCTTGCAGGGTAGTGATATTTTCGATGTTTCACTCTTTATTTAAAAGTTACACACATTAAGGAACACCGGACAGTCTGGGGTACTGCCCGGAAGGGGGGGCTAGCCACCCTTTCCACGCTGGACGTGGGATGAATACTCTAGCCCCAGTCGTCCTCGGTATAAGTAGTGACCGTCCCAGCTCCGGGAAAAGTGACTTAAACAGCTGGAGGAAGGATGGGGGGAGCGAGGTGAGGTCCTCAAAATCTTCATCTGGATCTACGGGGCCCGGGCAAGGGCGCATCTTAGAGCGGCTGATACTGTGCTGACGAGCTCCTGGAATCGACGGGATCTGCAGGCGTCCGCCGGGCGTCGCCCATCCACAGCATCCTGAGGCGACTGGTACCTGGGGCTGGCGAGTTCCAGGTTTCACTGGATCTATGGGCATCCCGAAGGTAGCGCCCGTCCCTACATCATGGGGGCTTAACACCTGCTGACGAACATCCTGGTCCACAGGCCTATGGCGATCTTAAAATGACATCTTCCCACAGCATCCTAAGGTGCCCGGGTTCTGCAGCAGGATCCTCCTTTGGTGCCGGTCCTACAATATATAGTCGGAATCAGATCATACATGAAGGGCCTGATAGCAAGAGAAAAAGAAAGGCAACAGAGAAGAGGGGGTGTTAAGTAATACTAGCCGGTTATATATATAAAATTACGGTTTTTAATTTATTTTCGTTTTTTTGTTTTGTTTTGTGTTTTATTTTCACAAGATAAAGAAAAAATAGGAGAGGGAGACGTCAGTGGGATCCGCATGAACCCGGTTTGAGCTACCACTGTCTCTGATAGATATGAGAGTAGATAAGAGAAACGAGAATGGCAATCTGCAGGGATTGACTTGAACCCAAATTTCGTCACACGAGAAGAAATAAATGTAAATTTCTATATTATGTACGAGTCACTCATCATGACTAACAAATCGCGGGGTAAAGAGATACATCATAGATCTTTATGCAGGTACTAAGACAGCAACAAAACCCTTATTAATGAAAGGTTTTAGTGTCATTTTGTTCTGCGTGAAAGTGGTGAGTGAGTGAGTAGTTGTGTGTGTGCGTGAGCTACAGCGAGCATGATGAGAGTGAGAGTGAAATTAGCAATCCTAGCTATATAAATTATTTCAACTACCACATTGAATTCAACATATAATGATATGCGACAGAATATACGCATAATGAATAGTGAAATGAAAAAATATTTGCAAGATTTTTAGCAAGCAAATCTTCTTTGGGGGCAAAAAATATGAAATGCCGAGTACATTCTAGCTATTTATGTGACTTCACCGATATCTATATGTCTCTCTCTTTCTCTTTCTCTCTCTCTCTCTTTATAAAATATATATATTATAATATATATATATATATATATATATATATACCCAAAATGCCGTACACTGAAGCGAACGGAGCCAGAAACTCTAAAAATAATCTGCATTTTCTCATATCTTTGATGGGCACTCATGAAAATCTTACAGTTATCCACGAATCACACGATCGCCTGGGAATCACTCAAAACATGCAAGCGACTTTAAGAGGTTGAGAAGGGTGTGATTTAATAATGAATAATCATTTTAGCTTAAAAATCTAGTCCCCCTCAATTAACGGATGTAACCACGGTCACACCGACTCAAAGTTGCCGATTGAAAGTTTTAACTGTAGCTACTTTTCAAACGTCGGAGCGCAGATCTATTAGGCGTTTACACAACCTGGATAATATTGGGCAATCCTGTTTCACTCTGATATGGGGAGATCCTACTTTATTTTCAATATAATAATTTATGAAATTGCGTTACAGCTCCGTTCTAAACCGATAGAACGTGTCACCAATGAGCAATGTAACAGCCCTACAGTTAATACCCTAGGTTTGACCGGAAAAAGAGAAAAGTGAGGTCAGGTCAAGACGGGGAAACATGGTCATCTATTGACCTTTTCCCCATCCCAAGTGACCGCAAGCGAAAGAAAGGGGCGGTCAGGTCGGGGGGAGGGGAGGAAAGAGATAAAAAAGAAATGATATCATGATAAGATAAGATCACGAACGTGTTAAATTCGTTGCAGATAAAACAACATAAGTCTCTCATAACTAGTGAAATTTAATTAATTACTTAGCCAACAACGATATTCATGTTTGTTGACTACATACAGCGATCACACAGTGATGCGATCTGAGGTCAAAAAAATAGTGTGAGAAAGTGCCATTTGCTGTCACTTGGCATTTATTACCCAATAATATAAAATTATATATTATAAAATATATTAATATATATATATAATATTAGATATTATATATATATATATATGTTTGTGGTGTGTGTGTGTGTGTGTGTGTGGTGTGGGGTGGGGTGCGTGGTGTGTGTGTGTGCATTATTATATATATATAAAGCTTGTGTATGTGTGTGTGTGTGTACATATACAATATTGTATGAATAAAATATATATATAATATATATATATATATATATTTTATAATATATATATATATAATATAATATTATATATATATATATATTTATATAATATTATAAATATTCTTATATATAAAAATAAAATTTTATATATAAATATATAATTATATTATATTATAAATTTTTTATTTTATATATATATAAATTTTTAAATATATTTTAATTTTATTTTTATATTATAAATATAATATTAATTATAATTATATTTTAAATTAATATATATATATATTTTAATTATTTATATATATATATTTTTAAATACATATATATTGTTGTGGGGTGTGTGTGGTGGGGGGTGTGTGTGTGTGTGTTTTGAAAATTAGTAACTTATAAAAAAATGACTATAAACAGGGTAGAATTTTAAAAAAGCAAGCTAAAAAATAAGCAAAAATTCAAAGTACCTAAAACAAAAATACGTAAATCCATTGTTAACGACTAAAAAAAATATATGTTTTCATTGAGTATGTAAAGGGACGGCAGCTGTTGTGTTGTTAAGGTCTGATTTCATCCTTGAGATAAACAGTGATTCCAGGGTGATGTGTGTGATGTCTGTGTGAGGCAGAGGTCAGAATGTGAAAATCTTTTGTGTGATGGATTTTCCAGTGGAATAGCTGTGTTCTTGATGGCAGATGGTGATGGGAACTGAGCTGAACACCTGTACGGTAAACTTACCATGTGTTCTAAAAACGGTGTTGTAGAGACCGCGTGGTACTACCCACATATCGGATTAATCTCGAACATTTAAATTTGATAACAAACAGGATCTCAGTGCAAATGGAAAAAGGCTTATTTTTTTTAAAAAGGAAATGCATAGGGTAGTTTTTTAAAAAATAAATCGAAATCATTTGGGGGAAATTTTTTTTAAAAAACTGTTTTAATTCCCTTTCCCTAATTTTAAATTTAAAGTCCAAGGTAGGAATGAAATAAACAAGAGTTTTTTAAATGAAAAACCCCGGGTGGGGGTGAAAGTTTCTTGTTTAAAAATTTTCTTAGGATTCTGTAAAAACATTTGCTGGGTAAAATTCCTTGAAAAATTAATAAAATTTCTTTTTTTGCAAATTTTAACATAGTCGAGAAAAATTATCTCTGTTGTTTAAAACGATAATGCTTTAAAGTTTAACAGTTTTTGGGAAAAATTGAGTATTTTTATACCAAAGCCAGAAAAGGGGGGGTTTTCTATAGACGATTTTGTTAACTGCCTTTTTCCCCTTTTGTATAGGATTCAAAAAGGGGGATTTTGATCTGTTCTTTCATATGGAACTTTGTTTGGGGTTTTTTATAAAGATATGAACAAAAACCCGTTCAATTTGGAACAATTTTAAAAAAGAAGAAAAGTATCTCCACGTACTTGGGTTAATTTTTTTTGAATCCTCAGGGCACGGGTTTAACCTTTTTTTTTCAGGTGCAAAAAAAGGGTTAGCATAGGGGGGACGTAAGGGGGACCCCATGTACGCCATCTTTGTGTATATGGTTTCATAAAAGTGATACTGAGTCACGTTGCAGTTAAGGCTTTTTTGATTTTTTTTTCATTCAGGTATGGGGGCTTTCCCTTTTTTTAAGAGTTCACGCACAATAAAGGTTGGGGGTCTCTTCGGGGGACTTTGTAAAAAGAGATTGATATCACATGGCCAAAAACAGGTCATTGATTTTCAAGCAGTTATATCATTAAAAAAATCTTTATTTTTTTCCAAACAGAACTCATTTATTGTCAGGGGGGGTTAATTTTGGTACCAAAAACTTTGAAAAATTTAAAATTAAAAAGTACCAGTGATGATAAAAGGGGGTCTAAGGATACCCATTTTTGTAAATTTTGGGGGAGACCAAAACGCCTGGTCTTGATCCGATGCAATAGTTTTGTAGACAGTTAAAAATTGAATTTTTTATGCGCGGGGAGCGTTTAATTTTATCTTCCATTTTAAAATATGGGTACGAGTTAGTTTCGCCAATCAAAATTTGGGTTACATCAAAAGATGTCTTTGATTTTTTTTTTATTCCTCCCTGTTTTAAAAAAAACCCCTGTCCCTTATCGGGTTTTTGTGATTCCCAAAAGTTTTACACCCCGGGAGTTAGCCAAAAGGTTCTTTGGGGGAATTTGTCATTTTTGGATTTCTTCACGAAAAACAGGGGTGACGTAAAGGTTTTCGTCATTTTCACCAAATCTCCCATCAGAGAACATGCATTCCAGGGACATCCACTCCCAAAAAAATGATTTTCACTTCTACCTCGCCCACCAGATTTAACCCTCTCACCTAAAGGGTAAACCCAACCTTAACAACAAAAGGGGCTTGGGAAAACACTAAAGTTTTTCCCCAAAAGCTTTAAAAACTAAAGCATTCCCTACTTAATCAACAGAGCATACAGCATTGCTTGACATGTTAAATTTGAAAAAGAGAAGAAATTTTTACTTTTTAATTCACAGGAATTCTACCCAAGCAAATTTTTTACAAAATCCTAAGAAAATTTCTAAACAAAACTTTCCCCCCGCTGCCCCGGGGACCGTTGCAAAAGACCTTTTTGTTATTACACTTCCATATTTTGGCTTTAAGTTTTAACATTGGAAAGGAACTTCAAAATTTTTTAAAGACAAAAAGCCCTTTTCCCCCCAAAATTGTTTTAGATTTATTTTAAAGCCCAAAACCACTATGCTTTTCCTTTTTTGCACTGAGACCCTGTGTTTTTTATAAAATTTAAATTTTTCGAGATGAAACTCTCGATATTGGGTAGTACCACGGGGTCCTACAACACCTCTTAGAAAAACTGGGGGAAATTTCCGTAAGGTGTTCGCTCAGTTTTACCATCACCATCTGCCTCAGAGAACATGCTTCCCGGCATCCCCTCACACCCCAAAAGTTTTCAATTTTGACCTTGCCTCACAAATTAACCTATCACCCGGAAACCTGTTTTCTCAAAGGGTGAAAAACCAACACACAAAAAAGCTCCCTCCCTTTACATACTCAAAAGAACATAATTTTTTTTCTATGTAATTTTAAAATGGATTTACGTATTTTGTTTTTTGTTTCTTTTAAATTTTTTTTTATTTTTATAGCTTTCTTTTTAAACTTCTCCCGTTTATAGTCATTTTTTATAAATTTTACTTACTTGTTTTTTCTTTTACCCTGTTTCACTTGTTTTTTAACCATAGTTTTCTTTAAAACTTCCCCCCCCCCTTACGCCGTAACTTAAGAGCCAAATTTTTTCCCTTTTTTTTGTATTTTGCTAAATTTCTTATTTTTTTGTTTTTTTTATCTATTTTTGCTGAAGATGAAATTTAAATTCGAAACGTATGAAATAAAAAAATGATGTTTGTAGGCTTTGGTGTTTTTCCCCTGGTTACGATTCCCCCAAAGGGAAAACACTTCTAGATTAGTAGAATATATATATTATAATAAATTATTATATATATATATATATTATATATATATACATCAAACACACTGTGTGAAAAATTTATTCGAATATTTTTTCTGTCGTTTTTTCTCTTTTTTTATATATTAATTTTTATTAATATACTATAAAAAATATTATATATATTTTATACTTAAATTTTTTAAATTTTAAAAATTTTTAAATATAATATTACATATTATATTTATAATATATTATATAAAATAAATTTTTATTATACATGCATATATAAATATATATTATTATTTTATATATTATATTTATATTTTAAAAATATTATATTAACACATAATTTTAAAAATTTTATTTTTATATATTATATTTTATTTTATAAAGTATATATATTATATAACATGAATAGATATATATATTATTATTATTAATTAAAATATATATATATATACCCCTTTTATACTTTACACCCACCTGTACATTATTCCTCTCCTCTCTCTCTCTCCCCCTCCCCCCCCTTCCCTCCCTCCCCCTCTTCCCCCTCTCTTTATATTTTTATATATAATAATATATAAATATATTTATATACATATTATAAATTATATTATAACTAATTATATTTTTATATATATATTTTTATTATTTTTTATTATTATATATTTATTTATTTAATATTTTAAAATTATATATATTATATATTATATTCCTATTAAATTATTTATATTATAATATTAAAAATTTATATTAAAATTATACTTCTATTTTAAAACGCAAAGTATAAAAAAAGACATAGATACGATTATGGAACAGATTTGGGGCTATACAACACGTCCGCGCGTACGCGCCATATATAAAATTTATGAGATGTTAGTATATATTATAATATATATATTATATATAATAAAATATATATATTATTATTAATTAATATATAATATTAAAATATATATATATAAATATATATTATATATATTAATTATTATATAATTATATACTATTTTTATTAAATAAAATATATATATAATTTTATATATATATATAATTGATTGTATATTAATTATTCCTATAAAATATTTTTAATATATTTTAAATTTATTTATATATTCTTTTTATTTTATATTTTCTTTCTTTTAAAAAGAATAAAATATTTAATATATTTACTTAAAATAAATTTTATATAATATAGTTCTTTTTTATTATTATATATTTTATTATATTTTTTTTTAAATAAAACTTTTTTTTATTAAAATTTTTTTATAATTATTTTTATTTCAATATTTTATATATTTATTATTATATAGATTTAATATATATATTTTTATATATAAATTTTTTTAATTTTTAAAAATATGAATTATATATAAATTATTTAAATTTTTTATCTATATATTCACCCCCAAACAAACCCAAACCCACACAACAAAACCTTTTTTATTATTATAGTTTAAAAATATTTATTTTAAAATTTTATAATTTTAATATATATATCATTAATATTTATATATATAAACCCAAACCCGGGGGAATTTTGGGTTTGGACCAAAAACCCACACCCCACCACCCCCCCACAAAAAGGGGGGGCCCCAACCCCCCTTTATTTAAGGTTTAAATTCTCATTTTTTTATCCCTAAAATATTTTGGGTTTAATTTTGGGGATTTAAAAGGGGGGGCAAACCCCATGGTTTTGGAAACCCCTTTTGTACCCCAATTTGGGCCCCCCCGCCCCCTTTATGGGGGGCTGGGGGGTGGGGTGGGAGGGGGAGGGGTTCCCCGAAAAGGTTTAGGTTTTTATTAAGGGGGGCCCCCCGGGGAGTTTAAAACCTCCCGCACGGATTTCATCTCTTTCGTGCGGGAACCCCCGGCGTTGCCCCTGGGGCTTAAACCCGGGGGTTTAGTAAACGGGATCAAAAAGTAGCAGGCGGCCATGCTTGGCCCCCCAAAATTCCCGGTTGAAAAACTTCTGCCCTCCCTCCCTTTGGGAAATCCCCAGGGAATCCTTTTCGGCGTTTTTTGTTTTGGGTAAACAAGATTGAGTGTGGGTTGGGGGCTGCCCACAGGGCAGCCCCCTCTCAGAGGTAGAATTAAAAAGGCCAAAACAGTCCCCCTGATTTTGGGAAATTTTTGCTGGGACGTGGCCGAAGTCCCACCTTTAGGAGGTTTCCCCAAAAGCGGGGTTCCAAGGCCAGGCTTAACCCTGAAAATGGAAGGTTTCCGGGGCATTAAAAATTTCCCCCCCCCCCTGGATCTGGGCGTTTTTTCGCTGGGGGGTTTTGCCCCGGGTACCGCTCCCCTTTTCACGATTTAAAAAGAGGGCGTTCTGGGGACCCAAAACACTCACAGACAAGCCCCAGCAGGGAGGCAAAATTTACCTTTGGGGTTTGGGCACTTTTAAAGATTTTGCAGGTCAGCTGAATGTAAATCAGCACTTCCGCCGCTTTTTTTGGGCATATGAACAGACCTACGGGAAAAGGAACAAGGACATTCATCGGAATCTTGCCTCCCAACCTTGAGAACTGAATCTAACCCCCCTTGCAATGATTTTGCTCTCAGGGACGACAATCACTCAGAATATTTTGAGGTTGCATATGGGATACCCTGCTGAATGCTAAGGCGGGGGTGAACCATCCGGGGTTTGCCAGTGCCAAAAAAGGTATGCCCTAAGGTACGTTTTGACAAAATTTTTCTTTGGTTTTAATAAAGCTTTCAAAAGGGAAACTTTAAAATCAAATGCCTCTATACACCCAACCGGGTATTTTCGGGAAACTCCCAAAAAACAAAAGAGCTTTATCATTTCAGAACTGTTTTAGCTACAAAGGGAATTGCAGCCGTTCCTGTAAAGAAAAAAGAAGTAGCTAATCATTCGCTTTCACAAATACCTGTTGTCACCTCTTTTGGAAGAATTTAGAGCAGATCTGGGGGATCTCCACAGTTATCGTGAAAAATGTTTTTCTCTCTCCATAATAACCAATGATAGGTATTTGCAAATTTTCCCTTTTTAAAAAGAGTGCTGACAATAGCTGATGCCCTTTGGGGGAAAATGTTTTACTTCCTTTGGGGGGTTCTAGAAAGTTTTTCTACAGATAGGGTTCGACTTCAAAAACAGGTTTTTTTTTGAAAATCGGTGACATTTTGAAAATGATTATGCAAGATGCAATTTCTCCCTCTGCAGATGCCCCTTTCCATGCATACTATGTACCCCAATACGGTATGCCTTAAAATGCATTTCAAGATCAAATAATAAACAACCTTTGTTCCTGTTTTGGTTCGTCATGCTCTTTCCCCCAAACCTTTCAAACCACAGAAACGGTGTTTGTGTGTGTGTTTGTGTGGTGTGTGTGTGTTTATCATTTTTTTTATTTTTTAATTTTTATCATTATTATTATTATTTTTATTTTTTTTCATTATTGTTATTTTTCTATTATCCATTTTTATCATCATTAAAAAAATTCATTTTTAAAATAATTATTACAAATTATCAATATTTTCTTGTTTTGATTGTTGTTTAATTTTTGTTTTTTTTATTATTTTTATTTTGTTTTTTATTATTTCAACATTATTACTATCACTATTTATTCTTTTTTGTCATTATAATTACCATTATTTTTCAAAATTTTTATTATTGGTGTTGTAATGATTATTGTAATTTATTTTTAGTATTGTTGATTTTATTATTATCAATGATATTATTGTAAATTATTATCATAATTAGTATTTCCCTCACAATTATTGCTATCATTTTTATTATTGTATCATTATTTAATCATTCTTATCATTTTCATCCTTATCATTTTCATTCTTCTTCTTATCATTATTATCAGTATTATTATTCTAAATATTATAATATTCTTTATTATCATTTGAATTATTATTTATCTCATTATTATTATTTTCATTGTTGTGAATTATCATTATTATCCTCACCTACCCTTTTATTCTTGTCATTATCATTACATTTTTATTATTACAATGTTTATCATCATCGTCATTTTTATTACGGGTATTGAAAAACAAATTTCTTATTACTGCCATCGTCATTATCACAACCATCATTATAAATTTTTATATTCTTCTAGTACTTTTGTTTTGGTTTATCATTTTTATTAAAATTATTACTATCGTTATTGTTATTTTTATCACGTCATTATTAGTATTTGATATTTATTACTACTACTTCTTCTAATGCTGTTTTTTCATAATTGCAAACCCCTTCCATTGTTATCATTCATTTTTGTCAAACATTATTATTTCGTTATTATTATCATTAGCATTATTACCATCGTCATTATTATCATTATCTTATTCCTATTATCGTTATGATCACCAAAATTATAAATTCTACCCGTGCTTGTGTTCGTATTTTTTGTTTGTTCCGTGGAATTTCCATGGGTCTCGTTAGTTTTTAGTATTTGTGGTCATTATGATAATCTTTTTCATTATTTTAATTAGTTATCATTATCATCATTATAGCACCATCCTTAAAATCATCGCAAGTACATATTAATTGCATTACAATTTATAATCATTATTACTAGTATCATTGTTATTTTCATCATTATCATTATCTCAGTATTATTAACACCCTTTTTTTTATTATTCTTATCATCATTTTCATTATTTTGTAATTATTTTTTAATAATGAATGTTAAAAAATAGAATTATAAGATAATAAAGTAAATTGAAATGCTCAAAAAATATCAAAAATATTTATTACATTTATAAAAATTAACAAAAATAATAAGTTTCAAAAAAAAAAAATAATAAATAAAGATAATAATGATATAATAAAATAATAAGATAATAAAATTATAATGATAATAAATAAAATAATAAAAATAAAATTTAAAAATAAAAGATAACAATAAAATAATAAAACTCATACTTATACACTAAAAATAAAAATAAAAAATGATTAATAATAATATAATAATATAAAATTTAAAAAAATAAAAATTTATAAAAAAGAAATAAACAATAACAAATAATAAAAAATAAAATAAAAATAACAAAAACAACAACAACACAACAAAAACAAAAGCAACGCCCAAAAACAAAAACAATAATAATAATGAAAAATAATAAATAATATAATAATAAGATGATAAAAGTTTAAGGAAAAAACCATTAAAAAAGATAAGACGATAAAAAATAATAAAAAAAATAAAAAACTATAATATATTAATAAAAATAAAAAATAAAAAATTTGTTTATTAAAAAATAATAATAATATACAAAAAATATATAACTATATATATAAATATATATATATATGAATAAATATTCTCTTTTAAAGAAAATTTTTTTAATTAAAAAATTTTTTTAAATAATATATATAAATTTATGTTAATTAAATAAAAATTTATAAAATATATATATAAAATATATATATAAAGTAATATAAAAAATAAAAAAAAGATTTTTAAAAAATTTTTTTAAAGTTTTTTTTTTATTTTTTATATATATTTAAAATTTTTTATTATTAAAATTAAAATTTTTAAAAAAATAATAATTTTGTATATTTTTTTAATATAAAAAAATTTTTTTTTTGAAAAGGGGTTTTTAAAAAAAATTTTTTTTTTTTTTATAAAATTATATTATATAATATTGATAATTTATCATAAAATTTATAAATTAATAATTTTATTAAAAAAATTTTTTTTTAATTATTATATTATATTTAAAATTTTTTTAATTAATTTTATATTTATATATTATTATATATTTATTTTAATATAGAATTTTTATTAAATCTTAAATATTTTATATTTTTTAAAATTATATTTATTATTAATATTTATAATATTTATTATATAAACCCGTGCCTATACAATATTGTTATTTATTTATTTTCTATTTTTTCATCTATCTAAAAAATTTTAATTATACTTATGCCCCCCCCCCCCCCACAACACCAGTGTGTGTTGGTAGGGGATGAATTTTAAATTTTTTACATTTTTTTCCCCCATTTCTTCCTTTTTTTCTTTTTTTGTGGGTGCGGTGGGTGTGGGTGTGTGTGTGTTGTGTGTGTGTGTGTGTGGGTTTTTGTGTGGGGGGTTGTGTTGGGCGTGTTTTGTGGTGTGTGTGTGGTGCTTTTAAAATATTTAAAAACTATTTTTTTAAAAAAAAATCCTTTCTATATCTAAGACATTGTTTTGGGAGAACAAATAGAAAATTTTGTAAAAGGTCTTTTTTCCTGGCCTCTAACTTCCCAACTCTTTTCATTTATGGTTGTATACCCACTTTGAAACGCGAAGTCCTTAATGTTTTAATTTTTGAAAAAAGGAGCCTCTCCAGCTTTATCATTTTTGTTTAAGTCCTTAAATTTCGTCTCAGCATCATTGCTTTTCCAATTTATAAAATTTTTAAAATTTTCCTTATTTATGAAATTTGATATAAAGACTTTATTAAAATCATATTTAATTTAAAATATTCTATTTTGTAAAAAAAAAATTTTTTATTAAAATTTTATTATATATAGTAAATTATTTATATTTCTACTTTAAATATATTATTATATTTAAAATTATTTAAATTGTGTGTGTGTTGTGGGGTTGTGTGTGTGGGGTGTGTGTGTTTGGGGGGGTGGGGTATGATAAAGAAGATAGATGTTTTCTTAACATATAACTTCATATATATATAAAAATTTTTATAATTAAAATTATATTAATTATATTACTTAAATTTTATTTTAAAATTTATAATAAAATAATACATATATAAAAATTATAATTAATAATTATAAATATATATATAAAATATTAATTTTTATTATATATATATATATTATATTATAAAATATATATATAATAGATTTATTATATATATACAAAATTTATATAATTATATTATAATATATATATTATTATTATTTTATATAATTTATTCATTATATATTTAATTTTATTAATATATAAATATATATATATATGCTAATTTTAATATAAAATTAATATAAATATTTTTTTTTTTTTTTAAAAAATTTACTATTTTAAGGGAAATTTGCTTTAATTTTTTTTTTTTTTCAACAGCCATTTATCCGCGGGAAATCGGCCTCTCTCCTTCAATCTTAAAAGGAATTTACAGTCTCCCCTTGCCTGATTGGGGGCACTTCTAATCAACCCCGTTTTGGTGTCTTAAAAACTAATCCCAGGCAATCCCAATCCCCCTACAAAAACCCGCGTTTTTTGCCGTGAGATCGGGGTTTGGGAGTAGTAAGCGATGGGGGAAATAAAATAATAATAATTATTATAATAATATTTTATATATATATAAAATAATATATATATATATAATACACACTCACATACTCACCACACAGACACACACATTTTATACATTTAAATAAAATTTTTAATATTAAAATTAAAATTATATAATATAATATTTAATATTTAAAATATTTTGTATGTAATTTTTGTCTTATATTATATTATTTTATAATATGTATATTAATTTTAATATATTATTATATATATTTTTTAATTATTATATATTTAAAAGATTTATTATATATATTATATATGCTTTTTAATATGTTGTTTTTATATATTTATTTTTTTTTTTATAATTTTTTATAAATTAATAATTTTTTTTTTTTTTTTTTTTTTTTTTTTTACGGTGGGTTTATGTTTAGCCCCCCGGGTATGTGTCTCTTGTATTTTCTGCGTGATGCTTGGGTGATCGTGGGAGGGTCCCCCCTTCCTTTCTACGGGGAGTGCCGGGTTACCTTTTAGGTAATCTTTTCCCCTATTTTTTTCCAAAATTGGGACCCCACGGGTGGGGTGGCTGGAACCCCGGGCTGGTGCAAACGAGGTGAAATTCCTTGCCCAGGGAAAAACGCGCCGCCGTATCGAAACCCCCGAAATAGTTGCCGTTCCATCTTTGGGTCCCAGCAAAAATTTTATATATATAGTTATATATTTTTATATATATATTATATATATATATAATATATAAAGATATTAAATTTTTATATATTTAAAAAAAAAATAAAAATATATATATTTATATATTTTTTTATTATTTTATTATAAAACACATAATAATAGTTTTTAAATTTAATAAAAATTTTCATATTTCCTTTTATAAATATAATATATATATATATATATATATTAAATATATATATTAATAATATCTTTTAAAAATTTATTTATATATTAAAATATATATTTCTTTATTATTAAAATTTTTTATTTATTATTTTTTAAAAAAATTTTTAATTTAAAATTTAAAAATTAAATTTTTAAAAATATATTTATAATATATATATTCTATTTTATTATATAATTTTTTTTCCTTTATTTGGTTTTTTTATATTTTTTTTTAAATATTTATATTTATTTAAATTTTATTGTGTTCATTGAATTAAATTTAATTATATTATATTATATATATTTATATAAATATATATATTATAATTTTAAAAATAATATATAATAATAACTCATAATATTAATTTTATTTTTATTTTAATTTTTATAATTTTTATTAATATATATAAAATATAATGTGTAAACATATGAATAAAATCTTATAAATTTAAAATTTATTAATATTTTTGGAAAAATTTTATTTTTTTTAAAATTTTTTTTAATTTATTACTTTTCATTATTATTTAATTATGGATAATATATATATTAAAATTTTATTATATTTTTTTTAAATTTAAAAAATTTTTTTGGGGTTTCTTTTTTCTATATTTTTTATTTTTTTTTAAAATTTTCTTTTATTTTCTTTATAAATTTTTTATTTTTGTATAGAAAAGTTTTATATTTTATGTTAATTTTATATTAAAATTATAAATTTTAAAAAAATTTTTATATTATTATATATATTAATTTTTATTATAATTTTAATATATATATAATATAATTTTATTATTATATATTTTTTTTTTTTTATTTTTTTATATGTTTTTTATTTTTGTTTTATTTTTTTTTTTTTTTTTTTATTTTTTAAATAAAAAAATTTTATATATTATTTTATTTTTTTATTTATTTTTTTTTTTTTATTTTTTTTTTTAAATTTTTTATTTCTTTTCTTATTACTTAATTTTGTTTTATTTTTTTTGTGTGTTTTTAATTTTTATTTAAAATTTTTTAATATATTTTTTTTTCTAATATATTTATTAATCCGGTGACCTCCCCTCCCTCCCCCCTGCTTCCTCCGCGGAACGGGGCACTTTTTCCCGGGCCTGGCCTCGAAGGCCGGGCATGTGAAAGGCCCGGGCGAAGCCAACTTCGCAAACCCAAAAGAAATAGGCCTCAATATTTTTGTCGCCAGCGCCAGCGGGGTAAGGTCGCTCGCCCTTCCCCTTCCCCCCGGGGGATTTCCCGACCCGCGGCGCTTTAGACAAATCTAGCGTCGGTAGTGTTGTTCACCCCTTTACTTTTTTTTTGGCCCGCAGCCCCCGTACTAAGTACCATCCCCATTAGATCTGGTTCAGGGGGGCACTGGTCCTTCCGGTCGCAGCATGAACGAAAATCGAAGACCCCCCTAAGGGAACCGCCTTGCCGCGGGGGGGGGGTTTAGGTCCCAATGATCTGGGGACCCGGGACAAGGAATCCCCATACGGGGGGGGGTCACCATGGGGGATGAACAAATGGCTTCCTGGTGCACAAGGCCTTAAGGGGATGGTGTCCCCCACCCCTTGGTCTTTATTTTGGACCGGAGAACTCTCCCACTTTGTTTCCCGTCTGGCACCCCTATTACCAGGAGAGGGAGTCCTGGGGGTTGAGTGCTGCACGCTGGCCCTGCAGCTAGAACACCCTCTTTGGCCTTTTTTCGTTAAGGGGTGGCTTGATAAAACCCCGGGTAAGTCAATCGGCTGGTCAAATAGGGTGGGTAAGCGGCCTATCGTCGTAGCGCAAGGTCCTCAACGTATGGGGGCTCGTTTTTTCCTCATTCCCTGTACTTTTGGGGAGATTTTGGCCCAACTATGCTTTCCCCTTGGACTCCATGGGGGGTGGGGGGGGGGGTAAAATTCAAATTTGTTGGTACTACAAATTTACAAAGATCTAGCTCTCTCCCTCCGACACGCAATCCCTCAAAGTTTTTCATATAGTAAGTACCTGATAAAGACCATTGATGGTTACAATCAGGGATTTAACATTTTTTGATGACATGGGAAAAATATTGGGATTTATGTCAACGTGACCCTCGCACCCCCCACAGCAGAGGTACCCTGATATTGAGGTTTCGTCCCCAAAGAGAGGACCTTGCGTGAAATTGAAACTTTCCCTAGGGATCAATTTTTCTGTTCTCATCAAAAAACCCCCAAAATCACTGTAAGGAATTTTTTTTTTCCCGAACCTGATGAGTTTTTCTGAGGGAAACTGTTGGGGAAAATAAGAATTTTAATTTAGTGCGTAAAACTTTTTTTAGGAAGAAAGTTGATGTTTGGACAGTCACTCCCTCTTTTCAATTTTTAAAACTTGCCCTTCAGAATGGGTTTAAAGAGCATGGTCCACCTCAAGTAAAGCAAGGGCCCAACCCTAGCAGGCTTCCACTCCCGGGGGTTTATGGGCGGACCAACTCTTGACATTTTAAGAAAATGGACGCCCAAAGAGTATGTAAAAAGTGTGTCAAAGGTCATCAAGGAGATGGAAAACGTCCAGGCCAAAACTGTTTACTGAAAAAGAAGCCATAAGCTTCTTCAAACAATGTAAAGGTACAATTTAAAAAGGAATTTGGGGAAAAAGGGACAAGGGAAAGTTTTTTCCAGGGCAAAGTAAATCCCCTGTGCTTTTTTCCACAGCCGGGTAGGTCCTTTGTTCATTCTAGCCCATCCTCCTTCCCCCCAGCCTTGCCCTCCAATGCTTCTTAAAAACACACCCCTCGCCACTTTTTTTAAAACCTCACCCAAAAATTTGCTGCCACTGCCTCTGGGGGTTTGCTCCACCAAAAACGGGTGGGAGTGACGGGTTAATGGGAGCTCCTCCTCCAAGAAAGGTCTTTGGAGCCATCATTTAAAGGCCCCCAGAGGCCTCAAGGGTGACAGCCCCAGCTCACCACATCCCCAGGGGCCCTCTGCTGCAAGCGAATCCCCTAAGTAAGGCTCAGGCACGCCGTTTGCCAGGCAAAAGAATCCTGAACCTGCAAAACCCAGCGCCAAAACACCCAAGGGGCCCCCCTGCAAAAAAGGGAATGCCCCAAAAAAGGCTGGGGCCTTTCTTTGCCCGGGCAAGAAATCCTGAACCTGCCCCGGGGAAAACCTTTGGGGGAAACTTTTCCCACGGGTAAAAAACCATTAAAAAGGTATTCCCAATCCTGGAAAGGGACCCCTAAAGTGGGGGGCAAACTTTGACCACAGGTGGGGCCAAATATTATGAAGATTAATAAAAGAACTGGACCCAAAATAAAATGGAACTGTCAGGAATTCATGAAAAAATGGGAAAAATGCAACATCTGATAGCTTAATGAATCATTTGTGATCCCTAAAAGGGATTAGACCAAAAAAAATGTCCCTTTTCCCGGGAAGGATTGTTTGGGAAAACATGGGATAGCGTAGGGGTACCCATAAATTTCCCTTCCACCATCCCCTCAGACAAACTGCAGGGAAGGCTGTGAGAATAGGTTGAACACCTTACACTTTTGCACCATCTCCCTTTCCCCTCCACATAATCTCAAAAATTTGAAAATCACTTGGGCAGTTGCCAAATCCATTTTTCTTTTGGGAATTTCAAAGGTCGGCATCACCCTGGGGAAACATTTTGTGCAACCCCGATCAAGGGCCTTAGCCCTTTGTTCTTAAAGTAAAGGGTTTTTTAATGAACAGTGCCTCCACACTTTTCCCAAATTAAAACGGGGACATTCTCAAATTAGACCTTCAATGGGCTCAGTTTACATTTGAATTCCTTGGCGGTCGGGAAACTTAATGGAAGCGACCCTTCCAAAATTTTTGGGGGGGTAAGGGTATTCACCAATGGGTCAAAAGATGGCGACTTGAACTGCAGACTGGAATTTTTTAGACACTGCATATTGAAAGGGACTTTAATGATTTCCAGTGTTTTTCAAGATGCTGTTAATAAATTCATATCACGATTCACCTTGCGCAGAACATCCATTCCAAAAGTCGACAGACCCGACCCCCGGTACCAGGTGGTTGATGAATGCTAACAAGCTGTCAAGCGGGGAAAGCTGCTTTAAAGGCAGTTGAAATGAGCCCCACTTTGAAAAACTTATCATTAAAAAAGGGGCCCCGAGCCAAGGCCGGCGCGTGCTAAAGGGGGCTCGTCGTCGTGGGACAGTATGCTCCTCGATTAATCTTGGCCCCCCTTTTACTAAGAATTTTTGCTAATGACTGGCAATCCTGAGAGTTCCTCTGGAGCACTTACCTGCTGTTTCTCCATCTTCGGGCTGAAAAAGGAACAACATCCGTGTCGTTCTTCAATAAACTGCAGCAAAATTCCATACAACTTGCCATTTTTTCGCAAGAAATGGCCCGCTTTGTACTCTGCCGTAAAACTGCCCCAGGAGTGATGAAAATTCCATATCAAATGAAATTTTCACTTTGGGGAGTCCCAAAGTTCCTTTTGCCATTCAATAGGGGTATATGGGAAGGGGCCCGGGGCCCCCCCAATGCAAGAGGGTATAATCTTTTCCCGTTTCCTAAAACTGGCAAAGGGGGCTTCCACACCAAAAAATACAACCATTTTCTTCACCACTGCATCTGCAAACTGATGGAGGGTTTACATGGCTGCGAGAAAAGAAAAAGTGTTGGGCCCATCAAAATGGCTTTTGAAATAGATCGCCACAGATGCACTTTTGGGGGGGAAACGCTATACAGAATCCTTCGCACAGCGACATCCATGTTGACCTTTTTTTACCTTAAAAGGCTTACGATACGCTGAAGCAGACATACTCAAAGCTGGGACATTGGGTTTTTTTGGGGCATTACCTACCTTCATCAAGCTTCCTTTTAACAGGAAATTTAGATTCGGGGGGAACTTTTTTAACCTGGAAGACCACTAAGGGGCCCCCAGGGATGTCCTTTAAATGTGACCCTGTTTGCCATTGCTATAAATACATTTAAAAGTCCCAAATTCGTCTCATGTTATCGTTGTGGAGACTTTCAGTACGCTCAGAGGGGGCTTCAGGGTTTTCAAGGCCATGAGGGGTGCAAAAAATCAGGGTTGGCCCGTGGGGGAACATATCATGGTTCAAATTTTTTTCCCAAGACCTGCTATACATTTCCACAACGAGGGAAAAATTTCCCCCTTCCCCCTATTTAGGAGCAAACCCCCTGCAATTTGCCAAAGGTAAGTACTTGGGGTTAATTTTTGACCAAAGGGTTACATTTGGTGCCCAACAAACAGTTAAAGTGAAACTACCAAAAACCCTTATATTTTGCTGGTTTTTTTCACACTTCTTGGGGTGCAGACCGACACGTTCTGCGGCTTTCCCAGGGTTTTCTAAAAGCTTGTTATCGCTGGAGGGGTATTCTTCTCAATCCCACGTTCTCCGGAGTTGGACTGGTTCATAATGAAACTCCAAATTTTACTGGGGGTTTTAGGTCTTCACCCTTTGGAAATTTTATGCTGCGAGTGGGGAACCCCCTCTTTCTTTCACCGGATACATAAAACCCGTTTTCTACACAAACACAAAGGATTTCCGGGGTCCCTACATCCAGTTCTTTTCAACCCCTTGAGGATAGCCATCCCATAAAAAGAATGAGGTCTTGGGAAATCTTTAATTTTTAGTTCCTAAGGGTTTTGGGTGTTGAATCCCAAATTCCCCCTTGGACAATCAAGCGAAACCAGATTTGGTCGGGAAATTGGAAAAAAAGGGGGAGATTCGAAACGAAGTCTGGAGAAATTTTTTTTCAGCTTTTCTAAGTACCAAAGGGTAGAGGGTATATCAGATGTTCAAAAATTTAAAGGGTGGGGTTTTTCAGCGGGACAAAAGGGAAACTGCATCGGGATTTTTCCTAGCACCTCGATTTTACTGCGATACATGCCTCCTCGACGTTAAAATGATAGAGATCTTTTTGAAAACCCTTCTATTGTGATATTTGTGACCTCGTAGTGCCTTGCAAACAAACAAAAGCTTAAACTCTCACATCCATAGTGAGGGGGTTCAAAAAGGTTTGCACTGTGACAATCCCAAAAGGAGCTTTTGCCATCACCCCATTCTTTAGATTTAAGAGGAATCAACTGAAGGTACCTTTAAAAAACTATTTAAAACGAGTATTTTAAATTAAACAAGTATTTAAATTTAAAAGTTAATACTATGGCACCTCAATCCACTGCTTTATTGTCCCCAGTAAAGCGGGGCAGCGAAACCTTCTCAAATGGGCGATGCCTGTGAGCAGTAGCTAGTGGCCCTGTGTTCCCCTTCCCTCGTTGAAAAATCAAACAAATTTAACATAACTTTCATATCTCGCATCATATTGGGGAAATGAAGATCCTCTAGTTTTGGTATTCCTGAAAGTACCCGGATGGGTGTAAAGGGGCTGTCATGAGAAGCTTAAAAGCGCCGGAAAAAGAACCTTTTGGAACTACCCAAAGGGGGGGGATGCATAATAGGAAAAATGTCGAAAAATGGTAAAAAAAAAAAAATCCCCTGAAGTGTGAACTAATTTAGAGTAAGTTCTTATCCTTCAAAGAATTGAGGGTTTTTGCCAAGAGGGTCCCCTTTTATTTCATTTAGGTTTTTGGGTTAAAATTAGCAAGGCGTTTGTTGTAAGCAGGATAAAAATTAGGAAAAAAGGTGTTGTATTCCCCGTTTAAAAACTTAAATGATGTGGGAAAATTTACAAGCCTCTGGTATCAAGGGGTTTTAGTCTTTCCGTGCAAATGTGAGTGGCTGATGATCCATATACACTGTGAATTGAGGACCACACATATATGTTGCAAAGGCTCTTTTCCTATAACTGATAAGGGTTCAGAATCATTCAAAACCGGGTTCTGTTTCCCAAGTTTCTTGGGGAAAAAACGCAAAAGTGGCTGTTTTAAAATCTGCTTCTTTGCACAAGGCAGGGCCCCAATACATTTTTCGATCTCTGGACCCCAAAATGATCTAAAAAAAAAAGGTTTTACGAGTTTTTTTTTAAAATGTTTAAAGGGTCCGTTTTTTTGTCCCCACTAAAAGGCTTTTTTTTCAGGTGAGCTGTGAAAAGGGGGCTGCAATGGCGGTACGATGAATGTGCCTTTAAAGAAAAAGTCCCCGATTAAAAGTGTACCTAAAAACCTAAGAAACAAAACTGTCGTACAGCAAACTCCAATTCAAATGTTCAACCTGTTTAAACCGCCCAATCAAGAATCCTCAGTGTTTTTTCCCAAATGGCCTAATGAAAATGAAACATGGTTTTTACCCAAAAATACATCCAGGTATTCAAGTGGTTTTTGCCAAGAAGAAAGTTGTGGGAGCAGTGAAGTCAAATTGCATTCGCCAAAACTGAAAAGAAATCATGAAACCGTTTTCGGCCTATCAGTAGGCTCTACAGGGGGAGACCAAAAATCGCTGTCCAAGAAGGAGAATTTTTTGGGTATCACGCATTTCCACCCAACCATCAATGAATAGGGTCGTAATTGTGACAGCATTGAGGTTGAAATAATCGCAAAAAATCTACCCCTATTATCCTTCTTTCTAAAAAAAAACTACGTGGGGGCCAAGTGATGTCGAGGGCTCTATGTTTTTTGCACGCAACATCTGTTCACCTCCTCCCTTATCTTCTATTAGTAGATTCTCCCCTCCACTGTTGTTATCTCCCGGGAAAAGGGTTTTTCCCCGGGCTTAAATGAAAGGGTCTCGCACTGAATTTTGACAAAAAAAAGGGAGCTACCCTTCGCTGGAGTCCCAAAGTCCGTAGTTCTAATTTTGAACTTTCCATTTATTACACAGATTTCAACCTTGGGGAAAAGCTACTTTGTTGGAAATTCCTGAATGGGGGGGCAACCTGTTTTACTTTTGCAAGGGGGTTTAAAGGGACTGAACTGTCTTTTAAATTAGTGAAATAATGCAAAATTCTACAGCTTCATAGTTTATAAATGAACCTCCAAAGGTGAAAATATGCCCCCCTGGGCGGGCCCCGGGAAAATCTTGGGGTCGACCCTTCTCAAAAGTTTTTGGAAAACCCCCCTGGAAAAGAGAGCCCCTCCACAAAAAAAATTTATGATAGATTTTTTTTTCCCTCTCAGCCAAAAACCCCAAAATCCATATCCTCCATCCGCAAGTTTCCTTTCCCTAACTCATTTAAGTCCTTAGATGCAAAGCTTCGTAGGTGAAAACCGTCCCATGGTTTCCCCTTCTTCATCGGGTACCTGGTTCCCTCGTCAAAAAAGATATAATCTCTGCCTTAAATCCCCAGCTAATCGTTAGCGCCTGCGCTTTTATTAGGGGGAAAACACTCTGAAAACCCGCAGTTGGGATCCCCCCAGCGCGGCGTTTTTTATTCCCCTGGGATTAAGCAAGGTGACTTCTGCTGAAAAGCCCAACGTGTCTTTCGTCCACATGACCGATGGGCTTTTAGGGGGTAATTGGGTATGACGTATGAAATTGTTGGAAGGATGAGGTTTTTCGTCGGGGGGGCCATCTGAAAATATGGGTATAGACATGGGAGGCCTTTTACTTTCGCTCTGTTTTCCCCCACACCCAAAACCCCCCAAAAAATAGCCGTGTCGATAAGAAAACTCTTCAAAGAGTTCCCGGGTTTTGCCAGGATAAACTGGCCCCTTGATCCCAGCCCCCCCAAGATCCACATAAAAAAAACGGTTTCCCCGGAACTTTAGCCGCAGTTTGTTTTAAATTTTGGGCCCTGACGTGATTCCCTCAATGCGGGTGTTAGTTTCAATTGGTGGTCTTCATATTCCCCCAGCTTTTTGGAATTCTCCTCATTGATGGACGAGACAGATTTTCTGTCTGGGGATCCCGCCTTCAACCCCAGTTCCGCGAAGAAGCTGTGATCAAAGGGGAAAAGGGGTTTTTCCCCCCCGGGGGGGGGGTTTTTTAACTGTAAAAAGGATGGAAAATTTTTCCCAAAAAA
>NW_023658091.1:0-25253 GCF_015228065.2 Penaeus monodon
CCAAAAAGGAAGAGAAGAATTAATGACTTTATGTCAAGCACCCACAGAGACCAATAGGATAAAAGTCCCCAAGATCAAGTTGTTTTTGTACTCCCCTCCCGCCCCAGGAGGAGAGTACCCCCCAGGTGGTAACCCAGTCCCAACCCTGTGAATGCGGAAATAGACCAGGGATAAACACCCCAGGCAACCTATTAGGGACAGAACCCACCACTGAACAAACCCCCAACCTCACCTTCAACTTAGATTTGGCACAAAAGACCCCCCCCTGCCCCAGGAGAGTGAGCCCCTTAGGATTTATGAATCCATAAGTACAGAACCCCCTTTGCCTCTAGATACCTCCCTTGACACAGCCCCAACCCCAGCACAGGAGGATAGAGTAGAAGCGTGCCATGCACTGATAGATAGAATAGTACAGGTAGTCAACAAGATAGAAAACATTTTTCTTGACAAAGTAAATCCTCCTCTCAATGAGCTGGGACAGGGAGTGGCAAACCCACACACGTGGAAAGCATTCAGGGAGCATGCAAAGAGGGAAAAAAGGGAAAAAGAAATTAGAAAAGAAAAAGAAAAATCAGGAAAACAGAGAAGCAAGGATAGGAAATGAGGGTTTTCCCCCACCCCCACACCGCCCACCTCGCCCCCCTCCCCCTCGACCCACACACCCCCGCCCCCCTCCCCCTCGACCCACACACCCCCGCCCCCCTCCCCCTCGCCCCTCACACCCACATCCCTCACACCCACACCCCCGCCCCCCTCCCCCTCGCCCCTCACACCCGCGCCCCCGCCCCCTCCCCCTCGCCCCTCACACCCACACCCCCGCCCCCTCCTCACACCCCGAACCCCCCTCCCTCCCCCTCGCCCCCTTCTCCCACAAAATACCCATACCCCACACTGCCGACCCTCTACCCACCACCCCCAAGGTACCAAAGGAAACAACCTTGGCACAGAGCAACAGAGGGTCATCAGCCGTGGGAAAGACATGGGAACAGAGGAGCATACAGGAGAGGACAGGGAAACAGAAGGTATTATGGGAGAGAAGCCGAGATCAGATGGTCATCCAGAGGGAGGATGTTTGAGAGAAGAGTCAGGCCCCCAGGGGAACAACATTTTGGGAGGAATAGGCAGGTACAGGATGAGACAGGAACAGGCTATGGGAGGTACCAAGGGAGGGACCCGCACTACAAGGGGGGGACCAAACAGGAAATAAAGGGGGCCCCAATGGGGCCGTTTAAAGGTAGCTCGGGAAAAGGGAAAGGGAGATTTTTAATTTTTTCAGTCCACCCCCACCAAAGAAAACCCTTTAAAAAAAACTTTCCCAACCCCATCTCCCCCCCTTATGATTTAGTTTTTTAAAGAAAAAAAAGTAATAAATTCTAAATCCCCCCATGGAAAACAAAAAAAAACAGTACCCCCAATAAAAACAAATCCCCATTTAAAAAGGAGTTGAATGGGAAAAAAAAGGGCCGGTAATAATAACAAAAAAGGCCAAATGGGGAAAGAATGGGGAGCAGCACTTTTATACAAAAAAAGGAAGAGCCCGTTTAAGGCAGAGGGTTATATGGGAAGGCACCCAAGGGAAAAATCCCAAAATAAAAACCCCCCCTGAAGGTAGGGGGATGGCAGAAGGGAATTGTGGTCGTTCCCTAGCCCAAACAGGGAAATTTTTTCCCCCCAGGGCCCCAGCCCAAACAACATTTCCCCGGGAAAAAACCCCAAAAAAAAAAAAATTTTTAAAAGGGCTTTTCCCCACTTTTGCGGGCACCCGATGGGAATTTTTTAAATTTTTCCCTGTTAGACTTTCCCAAAAAAGGCCCCTCATTAAGGAAACTTTAGCACCAAAGAATAAGGTTCCTTTTTTGACTTTTTAAATTTTCCCAAGGAAGGGCCGGGAGTGGTTTTTTAAAAGGGGTTTTGGGAAAAAAAAATGAAAAAAACCTTTAAAAAAATAATTTATAATGGGCCCAAAAAATTCCGAAACAAGGCCTCCCATTCGGGTTTAAATAAGTTAAAAATAAATACTTGGTTTATATGAGTGGGAAGGTTTGGAAAAGGTTAAAACCTAAAAAATAAAAACCTTCCCTATTTAAAATTAAAATTTTCCCTTTTAGGAAAGGTTAAAAAAATTTCACCGAACTAAACACCCGGGGTTTTATTTTTGAAGAAATAGAAAGATCCGGTTTGGGTGAGAGGTTCCCAGAGTACCCCTAAACTTAAACAATATTTAACATTATCCACAACCCATCAAGAAAAGCCCCTAAGGAACAGAAAGGGGGGCCCTGAAGCCCGGAAAGGAGCAGGAAAGGAAATTTTTCAAGGGGAACAGGAGAAGACTAAGCAGGCCCATCCCCCAGAGAACCAGAAAACAGGGGAAAGGGGCGCAGGTATTAACAGATTAATCCAGCCCCCAAAAAAATTTTTCCCCAGGACCAAAAACGGGAAGCAGAAAAACCCCAACACCCCCCCCGGGGCCCAAAACCTCCCCCCCCTAAAGAGCCAATTCCAACTTTTCCATCCCGCAGAAGAAAAGGTTAAATGAAAAGGAAGGTTTAGTTTACCCCAAAAAAATTTCCGAACCCCTTTTTAAAGAAAAATAAACCCCGGGGAAAGGGAAGAGGGGAAAATCACCATTAAAACCCCGGAACCCCCCCCCCCCCCCCATAAATAACAACCACCCTTTTAAATAAATTTAAAGGGATAAATTTTGAAATCAAAAAAAATTACAAAAAAATAAACTTAAGATTTTTTAAAAAATTAAGAAATTTACTAATTTTGAAATCTCTTTTTAAAAAAAACCAGGCCAAAAAAAAAGGTAGAAAGGAATTCAAACAAAAAAAGGGGGAAATTTCCCCCCCCATTTAACCACCCTTTTTTTAAAATTTTGGAAAATTATTTAAAATTATAAGGAAAAATTAAGATAAAGGGGAAAAAACCTTTAATTAATCAGAATTTTAATTGAGAGATTAAAATTAATTTTAAAGATATTAAAAGAAAAAAAAAAGTTCGGAAAACAAGGAAGGATAGTACCGTTTACAACCAACACAAAAACAGATTAACGTTTTTTCCCCCCCCCCTACCTTATAACCCAACCTTTTGGAATTTTATAAGAATACACTTAAAATTTTGATTTGTTAGGAAAAAAAGGGAAATAAAAGTAATGGTATTAGATTTGGGGGAAAAAGGGTTTATTATATTTTTTATGGGAATAAAAAAGGGTTTGATATATAAAGAAAGGTTTTGTATATACTATACCCTATTTTTATTTATTTGATATTTTCCTTTTTTTAAAGAAAAGGTTAATAATGAGTTTTATGTTAGGAAATTATAATATATTGGTATTTTTTTTTTTGAGTATATATATATTAATGTGGTGAAATTAAGTAATTTGTATATATAAAATTTGTATGAATTGTATGTTGTATTGTGTTTGTAGTTGGTGTATTTATAAATTTATATTGTGTGGATGTGTATTACGTTTTGTTATGTGGGGTTGTATTGGTGTTGTATTATTGGGATTTATTGTGTATTGTATGTATGGGTGTATGTATATGTTGTTATGTGTGTGTTGTATGTATTATTTTGTTGTTTTGTGTGTGTATGGTTAGTTTTTATTTTGTAAATTTTTTATTTGTATATATGTTTATGTGTATAATTTTTTGTATTTTATTTGTGTAATATGTATGTTTGGTTTTGGTTTTTGTATTTTAAGTTGGGTTGTTTGTGTGTATAGGGATGTGGAATGTGTTATATTTGTTTATTGTTTAAATTTTAATGGTTTTGTTTGTTATTTTTTTTATGGTTTAAATGGTTTGGGTATGGGTGTTGGTATGTGAGGGGGTAATGTGTATTTTGTGTATGTTGGGGTTGTATTGGTTTTTTTGTATTGGGGTATGTATATGTTTTGATTAAGTATATTATATATTATGTTGTATTGTATATTTTTATGTTTATGTATGTTTTTTTGTAGTGTATGTGTTTATTATTATGTATTAGTGTATTGTTAAAGTGTTTAATATGTATATATTTATTAAAGTTGTGTGTATATGTGTATTTATAATGTTTTTGAGGTTTGTTGTATTGGTTTAGTTGTTTTGTGGTGTATAGGGATGTGAAAGGGTGTAGTATGGATATTGGTATTTATGTTAGTTATGTATGTTGTTGTGTTGTTTATGTATATGTATTGTATGTTAAATTTTATATATTATATTATTATGTATGTGTATATTGGTTTTGTGTATTTGTGTGTTGTGTATTGGTATGTTTATGTGTATATGTGTAAAATGTGTTAATTAGTTATATTGTTATTTATTTGTTTTGTGTAAAGTGTGTTGTATATTTTGTTATGGGTATTTTTGTTTATTGTTATGTGTTTGTTTTTGGTGTGTTTTTTTATTTATTTGTTTATATGTTTTTGTTGTATATATTTTTATGTATGATTATAGTATGTGTTGTATATATGTTTATGTATATGTTTGAAAGTATATATATGTATTTTGTATGGTTTAATGTGTATGTGTTTTGTATATGTGGGGTATGTTTTGTGATGTATTGTGTGTTTTATACTATGGGTTTTTTGTTTGTTGTTTTATTTTATGTTTGTGTGTATATGTATTTTGGGGGTTGTTGTATTTGTATGGGTATTTATTGTATTGTATGTTTGTGTATTTATTATGGTATATGTTTATGTTTTTGTTTGTATAATGTTTATTTATGTATGTGTTTTGTAGATGTTTGTTTGTATGGGTTTGTTAGGTTTGGGGTGTGTTGTATGTTTTTTGGGTATTTTATATGTGGTTGGTGTATTATGTGATTATGTTGTTTTTTGTTATTGTTGTATTATTTTTTTGTGTTGTATTTTTTATGTATTTGTTATTGTGTCTTATATAATTATGTTATGTTATTTATTTTTTTATGTATGTTGTTATATGTTGATTGTGTGTTTTGTGTTATGTGATTTGTGTTGGGTATGTGTTTGTGGTATTATATGTTATATGGTGTTGTGATGTGTGTTTTTTTGTATGTGTGTGTTTATGTTTGTGTGTGGGTTTTATGTATTGTTTTAAAGTTGTTGTTTTTATTGTTTTTGTTGTATGTGTTATATTGTTTGTTGTTGTGTGTTATGTTATTTTTATGGGGTTTGTTAGGTTATGGTTTTGTTTTATAGTGTTTGTGTTGTTTTTTGTTGGGTGTATTTTTTATTATTATTTATTTGTTTTGTATTTGTTTGTGTTGTTTAGGTTTTGGTTTGTTATCTTTGTTTTTAGTGTGTGTTTTATGGTTTTGTGGTTGTTATATTGGGGGTGTTGGGTTTTGTTGGTACTTTTGTATATGTTTTGTTTTTTGGTTTTTTTTAGGTAAGGTTTTTGTAGGTTGGTTTTTGGGAAATTTGGGGGTTATTGGGTTTGTTTTTGGTATTGGGTATATGTTGGTATGTAATGTTTTTATTTTATTTTAAGGTGTATTTTATGTGTATGTGCATTTAATGGTTGTTGTATGTATTATTTTATTTTTTTTAATTTTTATGTTTTGTTATTTTGGTTTATGGTTTTATGTTTATAGTTATGTATATATAAAGGGAGTTAAGTGTGGTTATAGTTGGTAATATTTTGGATATTTGTATGAGCCTATGGGGATTTGGGTTTTTTTTAATTGCAGTTTAGGGAAAGGGTTTTTTGAATTTAGGGTTATATTTAATTAAAATTTTAAGGGATAAAAAAATTAAATGTAAATTAATTAATCCAAATTTTATAAAAAAGGGCCCCCTTTTTAGGGGGAGGGGAAAAGGGGTTTGAATTTGTTGTAGTAGACTAAAGGTAAGAGAGTTTATTTTGGAAATCCAAAGGTTTATTTTAAATAGGGAATAAAATTTTTGAATTGAAAAAATAAACAACATTTTATAGGTTGAATGAAAAAACAGGGGTTAATTTAAAGCATAAACCCCAAACCATTGAAAAAAAAATTTAGGCCCCTTTTAAATTTTAAAAAATATAGGAAAAAAAATTCTCCTTCCATCCAATGAAGACAAGCTTACCAGAAGAAAATAAAAACATAAACCAGGGGAAAAAAAGGGACCCGAACCCCCCCCCCACTTTCCCCAAAAATTTTCCCCCCCCCCGGTTAACCAATAGAGAAACCCTTAATGGAAAAAACCCCCCCCCAAAATTCCAAACCATGGGTTTGGAAAAAATTTGTCGAAAGGGAAATAACCACAAAAAAGGTTGTGAAGGAAAACCCCTTTTCTTCGTTACCCCGGAAATTTGCTGCTCCAGGGTTTTTTTTTCCTTTATAAGGATTGTTGGTTTTAAAAATCCAAAGGTTAATAAACAGGGGTATTCAAAGAAAGAACCGCCCTTTCCCCCAAAAGGAACCACACAAGGTTACACCGCCCTATTCCCCAAACAAATACAAAAACCGGATACATGGTCCCCCCACAGACTTCCCAATATTTAAACTCGTTAATTAGGAAAAAAGTCCTTTTATTAAGAAAAAAAAACCCAACCGATTAAACCAAAAGGGGAAATCTTCGGGTATTTTAAACAGTTTTTTTAACTGAATTTTTAGTTGTTATTAATTTAATAATTTACACAGGAAAAGGCAGGTTCAGATTTTTTTTTTGGGGAAAAGGACGGTTCTAAGAAAATTAAAAATACCCAAAAAGAAATTTAAACCGTAAACCTGAAAATTTTTTAAAAATTGATTTTTTTATAAAATTGCCAAACAGTAATTATATACCAAAACCTGATTATTGTGTTTTAGCTTGGCAAAAATATTTTAATATAAAAAAAAGAAAAAAAGTTTTTGTTTACAAAAAAATAATATATTAAAAAAGGAAAAAAAATTAAAATTTTAAATTAAAACAATATTTTATAAAAAATAATTAAAAGGGTAAAAGGTAAGAGGAGATAAACCTTTGAAAATAAACTGGAGATTTGGTTTCTAAAATTAAAGATTTTTTATAAAAAAATTATGGTTAATAAATTTAAACCAAATTAAAATTTTTGGGGCTTTTAAGAAATTAAATTTTTTTTAAGATAAAAATTTTTAAAAAAATTGGATTATTTTAAATGGGTTTAAAAATTTCCAATAAGGTTATTTTTAAAAGAAAGCCCCATAAAAAAATGAAAAAATGTTATTTTGATTTTTTTTTATTTTTAAAGAAATATGGTTTAAAAAAAATTTTGTTTTTGTTATAAAAAATCATTGGAAAGAGTTTTATAAAAAAGATTTTTAACTTTTTTAAAGGAAAAAATTAAACAATGTTTTAAAGCCGTTTTAAAAAGGAAAAACTAAAATTTTTGAAGGAAAGGAAAAGAGAATTAGAAAGGAAAGGAGTTTTTGGATTTAGAAATAAAGAAAACCCCCCCCCAAAAGGCAAAGAAGAAATAGGCCGGGTTTTGGTTTTTTAAAAAAAAAATGGTTATTAAAGGAATTCAAAAACATTTCCACTTGAACAAGTAATGGGAAGAAGAAAAGGAACCTAAATTTTTGGAAATAAAAATAAGTTTGGTTTCTTAAAAAAAATTATAATTTAAATTTTTTTGCCAAAGAAAATTGTAAAGGATTTATTTGATTTTTAAATAAAGAAAATGTTTAGAGACTTACCCTATTTGGGCCCCTTAAAAAATTGGGTTACGCCCTTTTTTGGGAGGGAAAAACCCCCCAATGGTTAAAGGCCCCCTTAGGGCGAAAAATAAGGGGAGGGGGAAAGAGATCCAAAAATGGGAAAAGGAACCTTAGGAATTTAAATGGCAATAAAAGGGAAATAAAAACCCCCAACCCCCCAAAGAAAGGAAAAAAAGGAAAGGGGCCCCGAGTTAGAAAAAGAAATGATTAAGGAGAAGAAAACGTATGGAAAGGAAGATAATGAGAAGGCCCCAAATCAATTTTCAAAAACAAAATAAACCCGGGACCCAGGGATACCCACCCCCCTTTGGGGGTAAACAGGAAACAACAGAAACC
The DNA here is from genome assembly GCF_015228065.2 of Penaeus monodon. Lineage (NCBI taxonomy): Eukaryota > Metazoa > Arthropoda > Malacostraca > Decapoda > Penaeidae > Penaeus > Penaeus monodon. The sequence goes on from NW_023658091.1 coordinate 7,957, forward strand.
CATTTGACAACCGAAAAAGCCTACTTAACTACCTTATTGGTGGAGGGAGGCCCCCGTTTGGGAAAACCCTTTCCCAGACCCCCCCCCCCGAAATTGAGAATTAGAAAAAGGGCTGGGGGAAGAAATGGAAGGTTTGGCAGAAAAAAGGGAAGAATAATTGGGCCCTTGTCCGAAATTGAATTTCCCCAAAAACTTAAAACAAATAGGGAAAAAAAAGGAAATAGGAAAAAAAAAAACCCCAAAAAGAATAATAAAAGGGAACCCCCTTGAAACTTACCAACCCCAAGTTAACTTGACAGCCCCCCCTGAAAACCCCACAATTTTTCCCCCCCCCCCCCCCCCCCCAAAACCCCCCGGGGCCCCCCCCTCCCCCCAACCCGCCTCCCCCCAGCCAACCGCCCCCCCCCCTACAACCCCCAACCCCCCCCCCCCCTTTTCACAAAAACCCCCCCCCCCCCAAAACCCCTGGATTCCCAAAAACCAACCCCCCTGCCCCCTTACCCCCACCCCAAACCAAACAAGGGGAAGAGAAAAGGGCCTCACCTGGAGAAGAATGGGAAGGAGCAAAAGAAGGAAAAAAATTTTTTTAAGAAACCGAAGAGGACCAAAATGGGGAAACATTCAGGCCCCGAAAGGGGAAAAGGGAAGGAAAAGAAAAGAGAACCAAAAGGGGGACGATAAAGGGGGGCCCCCCAAGGAAAACCCAATGGGCCCCCCCTTGAAAAACCCCGGGGCCCCCCCCCGAAATTTAAACCCCTCCCCCTCACCAACATCCCTAAAAAAAACCCCGCCCCCCCCTCCCCCCCCCCCCCGGGTCCTTAAACTCCCCTTTCCCTCACCCCCCCCCCCGCCCCACCCCCTTAGCCCACACCCAAACCCCCCCCCCCCCCCCACCCCCAAAACCCCCCTCCCAAAAAAAAAAGGGCCCTGTTTCAAATAAAAAAAAGCCAATTTACAAAAAACAACAACTTTAAAGACAAACAAACAAAATTTATTAAAAAAGCCAAAAAATTTAAAAGGTTAAGAGGACAAAGAAGGGAAATAAGGAAAAATTTAAATTTTCCACCCACGGGGGGAGTGAGAGGAGGAAAAAAGGGAAAAATTTTTGGGGAAACCAAAAGGAAGAGATGGGGCCCCCAAAAGGGGCCCCCCTAAGCAAGCCCCCCCGGAAAAAACAAAACCAAAAGGGGAAGGGAAAGAGGGCGCAGGCAGAATTAGGTGCACCGGAACCGGAAATTTTTATACCTTTCCCCCCCCCAAGTTTCCCCAAAAATCCCTCCACCAAGGGGCCCAAAAAGAGAAATTCCTTTTTCTTTGGAAAAAATTTTTTTTTTTTCAAAATCCCCAGCCGGGTAGCCCCAAATTTTTTTAAAAAAAATTTTACAACAATAAGATTTAAAAAAAATCCCCCCTTAAAATACCAGGAAAGGTTAAAAAAAAAGGGCCTGGGTAAATCAAAAAAAAAAGTAAGAAATTTACAGGAAATCAGGGGGGAGTAAAATTTTAAAGAATAAAAAAAAAGAAAAAAAACCTTTATTTTTAAAAAGAATTTTGAGGTGGAGGCACAAAGGAAAAAATAAACAAACCCACCAAACCCCCCGGGGGAAAAAGGGAATTTGAATAAACATTCTTTTTAGACCACGGAAAGGATTAGTTTCCCGCAACAGGGGCCTAAACCCTAACCCACCCAAAACCACTTGTCACCCCCAAAAATAAAAAAGAGGTAGGGAATCAGGGAAAGGATTTAAGCCTGACACCGGGAGGCCGAGAAAGGAGGTTTTTCCCCCCCGCAGAAAATCCCCTCCCGGAAGGCGCAAAAACCCAAATTCTGACGGAAACAGAAGGGAATTAAAAGATTTTTTCCCTTTTTTTTTAAACCTTCACACGGAAGGGGGAAAAAGTTTGGGAAAAAGAAAAGGGGAAAATGGGGAAAAAGGACTCCCCAAAGAGAAAAAAGGCCCCAAAACAAGGGAGCCCATCCCCGGGGTTTGGGGGCGATAAAAGACAAAAAAGGGAAAGGCGGCATTTACCCAATCAATGTGCCGGGACCCTTTTTTCCAGGCCGAATAACAGGGAAGAAAAACCCGCTCCCCCCCCCTTATAAATTCCACCACCCAAAGTAATAATCTACATTTTTATCCCCGGGGAAATTTAAAAGGTTTTTTTGATAAAAAATTATTTAATACAAGCTAGGTAGAGAAATTACTTCCTTTTGGGAAAATTTTAAAAAGAACCAAATATTTAAAAATTAAGCAAAAATCCCATTAAAAAAAATTTCCCCCTTTTACCCCAAAATTAACAACCCAACACCTAAAGATAAGGAAAGGGTTTTTTAAACTAATAGCAAAAAGGGAAAAAACCCAAGATTCAAAGTTTTTTTTTTGAATTAAAAATAACAGATTTTCCATTTTATTCCCCGCGGGAAACCCCCGGGAGGGATAAATTTGGGAGGAACACAAAAAGGAAGGAAGGGACCCCTGGGGCCCCGCCCCCCCCTAATTTTGTTAAAAACCTTTTGGAAAACTAAAAAAGTTCATTTTTGAGAATTGAAATAATAGGGGAAGGGTCCAGGAATTTTCCCGAGGAAAAGAAGGCCCAAAAAACCGGGAACCCAAAGGGAAAAAAGCCAAGGAAAAACCCCTAACCCATACCCCCCCCCTCAAAAAAAACAACATTCCCCCTTTAAATAAGGAAAAAAATTTTTTGGAAGAATTTAAAAATTTTTAAAGAATTCCTTTTTTTTAAATAAACCTTAAAAAGGAAAAATTTTGAATCTTTTTTTAAAAGAAGAGAATTAAAGAAAGAATGTTTTTTATAGGGTTTAAAATATATATGTTTTTTCCCCAATTTTTTGGTTATTTTTTTTTATATTAAAGGGGGAAGATTTTATTATGGGAGTAATATTTAATGTGGTGTTGATTTTATATGGGGATTTTTTTTATTAGAATTTAGATTAATAATATATATTTTATATATTTTTTTCCTAAAGGTGGAGAGGGGGAAGTTTGGGAAAAAGAGTAGGGGTAAAAGTTTTGGGGTTTTTTTTATATTATTTTGGGTTTTGAATTTTGTATTACTGGAAAAAATTTATGTGAATGTATATTTAAGTGTAATTTTTGGGATTTGTATTGATTTTGGATTAGAATTGGGATTAATTGGTAATTATAAAAGGAATAAAAGGATATATTATATGGAATAGTATCGTTAAAATAATTTTTGTATTTATATGATTTAAAAATATATTCTTTTGTTTTAAATAGGGGATTAAAAAAGTTTAAAGGAAATTTAATATTAATTCTTTTTTCGGGGGTTTGGAAAAAAGTAAAAGGGATTTAGGTGGAAGGGTATAAAGGGAGTGGTAATATGTAGGGTTGTTAGTATTGTGTTTGTGGATTTTAAAAGTGGTTGTGTATTATTATAGGTTTATTTGTGGTTATGTTTTTGTATATGTGGGTGTATGTATGTGTGTTGTATATGTTGGTATGTAATTTTTGTATATGTATGTATTGGGTATATATTAATTGTGTTATGTTGTTGTGTTGTATATTTTTGATATGTGTTGTTGTTTGTTTATAAATTTGTTATTTTTTGTTATTTTATTCTGTTTTTGGTTTATATGTGTTGTTTTTGTGTTATTGTTGTAATTGTTAGTTTTGTTTGTATTTATATGAAATTTTGTGTTTGTTTTGTTAGGTATTATTTTGTATATGTTTTGTTTATATTATTATGTTATGTGTGTGTGTATGTTTTGTAATGTGTTATTTAATGTTTGTGTATTGGGTATGTGTGTGTATTGTGTATTGTATTGTTTTATGTTTGTATGGTATGTGTATGTGTTGTATGTTGTGTATATTTTTGTATGTGTATATATGTTATATTTATTATGTGTGTATGTTTTTATATATTTTATGTTGTATGTGTGTATTATGTTAAAGTATATGTAATTTTGTATGTAGTTGTTTTGTTATAATGTATTATGTGTATTTGTGTGGTTTTGTTGGGGGGTGTATAGTTTGTTTTGCAGTTTTGTTATATGTGTATAAAGAGTTTTATGGGGGTTTATGTATGTAATTGGTTATATGGATATGTGTATGTTATTTTTTTTTATATTGTTATGTAATGTTATTAGGTATGTTTTGTTGTAATGTATTGGTTTGTTGTATGTGTTGTTATGTGGTTTTGTATGTATATGGGTTTGTGTGGTATTGTTTGTGTATGTGTGTATTGGTATTGATTGTGGTATTTGTTGTATATTTTGTATTGGGTTTATATGTGTATATGTGTGTGTGTGTTTTATATTGGGTTTTTGTGTGTATGTATGATATGTGTGTATGTGGGATATGTGTTATTTTGTTTTAAATTTTATGTGTATGTTGGATGTATTTATTTGTTGGTATATATTGGGATTGTTGTATTTTATGTGTGTTTAGTATTATTTGTTTGTATGTTTAATAATAATTTTAATTTATATGTTGGGTTTTGTGTAATTGTGTATGGTTTTGTTGTTTTGTTGTTTGGTATTATGTGTGTATGGTTTGTGTGTTGTTGGTTTTGGTATATGATTGTTGTGGTGGTGGGATATTTTTGTTGTGTTATTGTGTATTGTTGTGTTGTTTATGTGTATTGGGTATATTGTATATGTTTTATGTTTGTAATATGTATATGTTGTATTTGTTGTATGTTATTGTGTATGTTTTAAAATTTATGTTTGTTGTATTGTGTATGTATTTTTTTTGTATGTATGGGGTTTTTTTTTTTTATTATTTATGTGTTATGTTTTTTTTTATATGTAGGTTTTGTGTATGGGTTTAGGTTGTATATTGTTATATATGTTGTGTATTATTTTTTTTGTTTGTGTGTTATGGAATTGTGTATGTGTTTATGTTGTATTTTTTTTTTTATATTTGTGTAATTGGTTTTGTATATGGTTGTTAGTTGGATATGTTTTTATTTTTGGGGTTTTGGGTATATTGTGTATGTGGTTTTTATTTTTCTTTTGTGATTGGTGTATTAAAATTTTTTTTTTATGTGTATGTGGGGGTTTGTGGGTGTATGGTTTGGTATTAGTATTTAGTAAAGGGGTTTTTAGTATTTGGTAATTTGGGATTAGATAAATTTTATGTAATGTTGAAAATAAATGATTGTTTGTATAAAAAATATATAATTTCTGGTATTATAATAAAGGGTTTAAGTTTTGGATTATAGTTTGGGAAGTATATAAATGGTTATTAAATATGTTATAATTAATAATTTGGTTTATTATTTTAAGGTATATTACAATTATTGTAGTAAAATGGGGAAAAAAGGGGTTTGGGGGAAGGATGGAAGGGGAGTATAAAGGGGGAAAAAGGGGATTTTCCCTGGGTTCTGAATTGGTTCCCTTTCCGGTTTTTTTGGGGGGAAAAAAATTTTTTTTTTTATGAATTTGGGGTATTTTTAGGAAAGTTTTAACCCTTTTATTTGATACAAATAAAATTTAACAATTTGTTAAGGAAAAATATGTCGGTTGGGAAAGGGTATTTCCAAATTTTTATTGGGCCTTAATGGAATGGTTGTTTTTATTTTTGTAAGATTGGTTTTGTATTATTAAAAAGTGCTTTTTTATATTAAGGGACGGTTTCTTTGAGATGGGGTTTCCCCTGTCTAAGTTAAAGGGAAAAGGGGATAACATGGGATTTACATTGAATTTCACAGGTTATAACATGTTGGAATTCTTTTTATTTTTGGGGGTTTTAAAGGGGTTTAAAGGGCCTTTTAGGAAAAGGGAGTTTAGGAGTAATTTTTGTTGGTTTTGGAGGTTTATTTTTTGTTAATTGATGTTTTTTAAATTGGTATATATATTTTGTCCTATTTTTTTTATAGGGTTTGGGAGAACAAGTTTAGGAAGGTTTGTTTCTAATATTTAAGGCCGTTAGAAAAACCCGGCCAATAAATACCCTTTAAAAAAAAAAAAAAAAGTAGAAATCCCTGGTCACCCTTTTAACATAGGGAAAATTGGACCCCAGAAAAAAGTGAAATAAAAAGAAAAGGGGAAAGGCTTTGGTTAAGCCCCACGATTTTCTCCCAATACCCCCTTTTGGGGTTTTTTATAAAAGGAAAAATTTAAAAGATAAAATTTTAAAAACCCGGGTATTTTCCATCAAATAGATGTTTAAAAACCCCTTTTTTGGGGGGAAAAAAAACATAAAAAATTTGGGAAAAAACAAACCCAAAATACCTCAAAAGTGATCCCCAAAGAAGGGTCCCTTATCTTCCCGCTTTCCTATGTTAAAAGGGAAAATTGGGAAAGATTTAAATTTTTAAACCAATCTATAAAAAAATTTTAAAAAAAGGGGATATCCCCAAAGGCGGGAACCCCTCCCCCTTTTTTTTGGAATAGGAACAGGTTAGAAAGCCCCCCGGGTTTAATACAAAAAGAAAAGGCCAAAAGGAAAATTTTCCCCCCAAATTATTTAAACTGTTAAAAAAAATAATTTTATTTAAAAATAGAAACCCCACATTAACCAAAATTTGGGGGTTTTGTATTTTAAGGAGTTGTTTTTTTTGTGAATTGGTGTTTTTTTGTTGTTTATTTGTTGATAAACTGGAAAAAAAAAAAGCAGTTCCTCCGTATTTTTTTGGGGGTTTGGGAAAGAAGGGGGGGCTACAATAGGTAAAATCAGAAAAAAAAGATGATAAAAAATACCTTGTTATAAAACATAATAAAGGGGGTTTTTATAAAATTTTATTAATATAATTAATTTTTAATAGAGTTATTGTTTTTGGCCCCCCAAGTTTTTTTTTTTTTAAACGAAAAAAAAAAAGGTTTAGGTTTAAAAAATTTTTAAACAAAAAAATTTTAAAATTATAAAAACATAAAAAGGAAACAAGGAAGAGGGCAAGATGAAATATACACCGGGTAAAATTACAAAAGTTTTAAAAAGGAAAAAGGTTTAGGGTAAAAAAAAAATTACAAAAAAAAACCCAAAATTTTGAAAAAAATTTAAAAGTAAAAAGGAAGAGGAAAAACCCTGAAATAACCCTTTAAAGGGTCTTTCCATCTTTTAGTAAAAAACCCCCATAGACTTTAAAGAAATCCTTTGTCTGGGGATTTTTTAGTTTTTTAAGGAAATGGAATAGAAAAAAGGGCTTTTTTAAATAACCATTAGATCATTAAAGGTTAAAGAAAATTTTCAAGTTGAATTTAAAATAGGTAAGGATGAAGGCCTTTTAAAATTTAATTAACCCAACCCAAAAATTTTGGGGGAAGGAGTAGCCTAAAAAGACCAAAGGATTTTTGGGTTTTGAAATTACCCAAAATTTTTAAAAACCCCCCAAAAAAACAGTTAATTTGGGGGTGGTTTTTAAAAAAAAATTTGTTTTAATTAAATAACAAACCCCTTTATAAATTTAAAATGGTAAAGATGGGAAAATAATTTGAATAAAAATGGGAAAACCCAAATAAGTGTGTTTTTAAAAAAAAACCAAATTTTTGGTAAAATTTTTTCCCCCCAAATAATTATTGATTTAAAAAAACTAGGGGTTTTTTAAAAAAATTTCCCTTAAACCCCTTGTTTAAAAAATCCCTTCCAACCCCCTTTTGGGAAGAAAAATTCAAACCATGGTTTAAAAGCCAGTAAAAGACAAAAAAAAAGGGGGAAAAAAGGGAATCATTAGAGAGCAGGAGAAGGGGGGCCCCGGAAATTGGAAAAAAGATTAAAAACCCCCCCCAAAAAGAAAAAAGAAGAGGGAACCAGGATAAGGATAGAAAAAAACCCCCCCCGGGCCCCCGGCAAAGGGTCCCCCCCCCCCCCTCCCCCCCCTACCCAAAACCCCCCCCTACCCCAAAAACCCCCCCCCCCCCCCCCCCGGCCGGACCCCCCCGGCCCCCCTCCCCGGACCCCCCCCCCCCGCTAACCCCCGCCCCTCCCCGGCCCCAACCCCCCCCCCTCCCCCTCCCCTCCCCCAGCCCCCCCCAAAAGACCCCCCCCTCCCCCCCTTCTCCCCAAAACCCAGGCTTTCCCCCCCCAAGGGTACAATGAACCGGCCAAAGGAAAGGGGATTGGGAAAAAGGACGGGCTAAAAGACAGGAAACAAATTTGAGAGGAAAAGATGCAAAAATGGAGGGAAAAGGGGGGGCCCCGGGAAAATTTTGGGGGGAAAGGGACAGATTGGAAAGGGGGAAGTACCAAGAAAAAGATTTAAAAGGGGGGCCAAAGAAGAAAAACAAATGGGGAGTAAAAGGGAAAGGGGAAAGGGGAAAAACACGGCCGGGAGGCCACCCAGAAAAGTCCCCGAAGGTTTTGGGGCCGAAACCCCCCCCTATAGAGAATTAATTCTTCTTTAAGCAAAAAAAAATAATTTATTTCAAACCCCCCCCCACAACCCCCCCCAAAAAAAAAAACCCCAAGTTATGATAAAGTCCCCAATGCCGTTAAGAAAAAAACGAAACAGCCCCAAATGCAAAAAAAAAAGGGAATTAAAAAAAAACAAAGGGAAGTAAAACCCAAAAATTTAAAAAAAAAACAACGGGCCCCGGAGGAAACAGCGGGATAAAAAAGGAAAAAAAAAGTAAACCCTTGAAACCCAAGGAAGAAAGAAGTAGAAGCATTAGTTAGGGCCCCGAAGTTACACCGCAAAGCCACCCCCAAGCCCCTTCCCCCGCAACCCCCACCACAAAATAGGACAGAAAGGGAAAGGGGGCCCCAAAGTCGGACAAAAACAACCCCTTGGTTTCCCCCCCCCCCCCACACCCCCCTCCAAACCAAACCGCCCCTCCCCCGGCCCCACCCCCCCCCCGGCCCTCACCCCCCCTCCCCCCACCCAGCCCCCCCCTTCCCCCCAAAAGCCCGGCCTTCCCCTGCAACTTTACCCCCCCCCCTCCCCGCTTACAACCCCCACCGCACCCCCCGGGGTCACCCCCCAACCCCTCCCCCCAGCCCTTCCAAGGAACCCCCCAGGGCCCCAAAAATTTCCCATACCATCCCCCAGAAAAAAAGGTCCAGGAAACAATTGGAAAAGAGGGCCCCGGGGACGGACAGAAGAAAGGAAGGGTAAGGGAAACAAATTCTTTGGAGAAACCGGATAAACCAAAGGGGGTTAGAGGAAAAAGGCCCCAGACAACATTTAAATAGCACAATAAAGAAACTTTGGGTACCAGGAACCCACTAAAAGGGGGGCCCAAACGGAATAGGAAAGGAAAACCATCCAAGGAAAGGGAAAGGAAGGGGGGGGAATGGCAAGGAAGGATTCAATACCCTCAATGACAAAATCCAGAAAAATCTTTTCCCACCCCCAAAATTCCCCTATGATAATTTTTTCTTGGAAAAGAAAAAGTTAATCAGGCAACTTTAAAAGGCCAAAAACCCCAAAAAGGGGAAAAAAAAAATAACCCCCCAATTTCCCCTTGGAGACAGGCCCGAAAGGGCAGGGAAAGAAAAAAAAAAAGAAGGGGCCGGTTAAATGAAAAAGAAGGAGCCAATTTACATAAAGCAAAGCGGGGGGCTAAAGGAGACCCAAAAATAAAAAGCACAGAGGGCACGTCCCCCTTTTAAAATAAAAAGGCACCCATGGGCCCCCAAATAAAAATTTTACCAACTTAAATTTAAATGGGCTGAACAATTGCCTTTAAAGTTCCATGTCTAAAAAAGGGAAAAATCATTACGGCAGAAAGGACCCCCTTTTTAAAAAATTTAAAAAACCCCTACCCCCTAAAAAAAAAACAAAAAAATAAGTAATGAAAAGATTAGAACTTCCAGGGAATTAATACGGACTAACACCATAAGGTTAAATTTTTTTTTCCCCTTTTAAAATCCAAAAGGGAACCTCATTTTTTAGAAACGGAAGGGAATTAAAGGAATTATTTCCTCCTTTGATTGGCCTAATATTCCTTCTTCCCACGGAGAGCACCTGTAGGGGGAATTTTGAAAAATTTGGACATAAAGTTAAACTTTTAAAAAACCCCCCCTCCTAAACAAGGATTGAGACATTTCGGAAAAATTCAGGTTCGAAATAATAATAAAAAAAGGACAAAAGTCAGTATCATATGGAGAGATTTTTTGACATTATAGACCCAAAAAAAAATAAAAACAAGCCTTTTTATTTTAAAGATAATTGGGTTTTATGGCCGCGGGAAAAACAGAATAACAGAAATCCCCCTTTTTCCCCGGGCTAAAATTCATTAAGAATAAAAAAAACCTTTTTAGAAATTATTTTTTAAACTTTCTTTAGTAAAGGTCTTACCTAATTTAAAATATATTTAGTAAACCCAAAATTTGAAAATTTCTTTTAGGTCGGTTAAAGGTTGAGTTTTTCAATGGAAAGGTAAAGTAGGTTTTTTATGGGGGAGAGGGTTAATTGGGCCCTGGAAGATTTAGATTTTTTAAGGATTAATTTTAAGTGAAAAAGGTGTTTTAATAATTTTTGTTTATTTGAAAGAATTGTGGGATATAAAATTGGGGAAAAAAGGGGAAGAAATTGGGGGTTTAAGGATCCCCTGTGTTTAATTTTGAGGAAAAGAGGTGTAAGGATTTAATTTTTTTGGAAAATTTAAAGGGAGGGGGGGGTATTTTAATGAATGGGAGGTGGGGGTTTTAGTCCCATTACTTTGGGAAGAGGAGTAGTAATGGAGAACCACCCCCCCCCTTTACCATAACCTTTAAATTAAGTAATATCTATTTATGGGAAGTATGTGAAAGATTTTATTAAATTTGTTTTAAAAAGGGTTTTGAAAAAAATTTTATTTTTTTTGAAATCCTTTTTTTAAAAAGGGATTTTTATAATAGTTAAGTAAGGATATGGTATTAAAGAAAAAAATTTAAGGACTTTTATAAAATTTAATAAGTATTTGTGTTATTTTATGTATGGAAAGGATTTTGTATTTTTAGGGAAATTTTAAAGGGATGTTAAGATTTTTTAAAAAGGGTTTTTTTTATTTATTTAATTTTAATTAAATTGTTTTTGTATTTTTTTATTGGGAAGGGGGGAATTGGGGAGTTAGAGAGAGATAGGTTAGGTTTTTTTTTAAATTTTTTTTATTTGTTTTGGTATTTTAATTTGTTGGGGAATTTTGAATATATGTATGGATGTGTGAAATATTAAGTTTTTGTAATATTGGGATTGGTATTATTTTTTGAAATGGGATGGGTATAAGTGTTTGGATATAAAAAGGTATATTAGGAAATAAAAGAGTGGTATAATGATGAAATAGTATGGGATATTTTATATATGTTTTAAAGTTTAGTAATTTTTTTGTTTTTAAAATTAAAAGGTATTGGGTTTTGTATAAGATATTTTAATATTTTAAGGAATGTTTGTTTTTTTTTGATTATAGTATATAAATAAGTGTAGTTGAAGGGAAAAAAGAAGTGTGTATTTAAGTAGGTAAGTTATAATGTGTTATAGTGGATTGTGTCTTTTGTTGGTTTGTATATTTTAGTTTTGTTTGAAAGTGTATGTCTAATAATGTTGTGTGTGTATTGTTGTTTTTATATGTGGGGGTTTTTATGTTTTTGTTTGTAATGGTAGTTTGTGGTTGTGTGGTGTGTTTGTATTATAATTTGGTGTATTGTGGTTTGTGTTATATGTATTATTCGTTATAAGTTATTTGTTGTTGTTTTTATGGTTATTTGTTTTATGGTGTGTTATTTGGTATGCATAAGGTTGTTTTTGTATTTTATTATTTTGTGTTTTTGTATTGGTTGGTTTTTTTGTTGTTGTTTTATATGTTTGTCATTTGTGTGTGGTTTTTGTTTTTATGTGTATGTTTTTGGTTGTTGGTGTATGTGTTTTATGTGTGTGTTGTTATGTTGTTTGTTGTGTATGGTTGGGATTTATATGTGTTTGTATGTTGTGTGTATGTTATTTTTATATTTGGGTTATTTTTGTATTTGTTTGTATGTGTATGTTTGGGTTATTGTTATGTATTGTATGTAATTGTTTGTTGTAGTTTTTGTTTGTTATGTGTATTTGTGTTTTTTTTTATGGGTTTATTATTTTTTTGAGTTTTTGTTATTGTGTATAATGGTTTGTGTTGTATTGTATTGTATTGGGTGTTAAGTATTAGTTGTGTTGTTGGTAGTTTGGGGTTTGTTTGGTTGTTTTGGAAAAGTATTAGGTTGGGTTTTATTTAGTTAGGGGATTTGTATTTGGTTGTTTGTTTTGGTGTAGTTGTTGTATTGTGTTGTGGTTGTTTTTTGTTTTTATGTGGTGTTGTTTTTATGTATGTATTATTGGATTGGTTTTTTTATAATGGTAGTGTGGTGTAGTTAAGATTGTGTGTTTGTAAATTGTTAGTGGTATTTTGTATTGGTGTTATATAATTTTGTATTGGGTGTATTTATTGTTTGTATAATTTTTAATGTAGTATGTGTAATTTTTTATTAGTATAATATGTTTATTTGGTTTATGATATAATTTTTATATTTATTATGTAATATAAGTTATGTTTATGTGTGTTTATATTGTATTATATTTGTTAAAAATGTTATGGTTTATAGGTATTGGGTATTGTTTTTGGTAAATATAGTTAAGGGTATATGTAGTGGTGGTATTTTAAAAAAATTTTTAAAATTTGTTTTTAAATAAAAAAAGGATTTATATTAAAAATTTAATAATTATATATCAAAGTGTAGAAAGCGAATTAGGTAGGATAAAGGCCAGAGGTAGGGGGAACAAAAAGGGTTGGGGTTTTGTTTAGTTGGGGGATGTTATAAGGGGGTTTTATATGTGTGTAAACTGTTTTTTTGATATTTTAAAATTTTGATTGAAAAATCCTTTTTGGGTTTAATTTTAAAGTGTTTAAAATGGTTTTGTAATTTAAAAATTTGGGAAAGGGTTTTGGGGGGAAATTATTTATCTTGTATTGCCATGTTTTATTTATTGTTATTTTTTTTTGGGGGTGTATTGGGATATAATTTTTCCCTTTTTATAAAGGAAAAAGGGGAAATTTCGAAGTATCCTTGTCCCTTTTTTGAAAGAATGATGTTTTAAAACGGAATAAAAAGGGTATTGGGGTAGTTAATATATTTGGGGTTTAAAATTTTTAAGTGAAATTTGTTAAAGTTTGAATGTTTTGTTTGGGGATGGGTGGTGGTTTTTTATTTTTTTGGGGTGTATGTATGGTTGTTTATTTTTTGTAATTAGTGAAATATTGTGTTGTATTTGTAAAGTGTATTGTTGTTTATTTTGTTATTAAAGGGAAAAAGTTGCTTTTTGTTTATTTTATGTGATTGTGTAGGATTGAAATTTAAAGGGGGGTTTTATAAATGTGTTATTTTAATTTTAATTTTAATGTTATTTATTAAATTTTTATAAAAAGTATATTAATTGAAGGTTAGTTTTATAAAAATGGTTATTAAGGTATATTTAAAAATTTATTAATTATTAAATTAAAAAGGGTAGGGGTTTTTAAATTGGTAATATCTGGGTTTTTTTTTTTTATATGATGTAAAAGTTCTATTGTGGTATAAATTTTAAATTTTTTTAATTGTTTTGAATTGGAAAAAGATTTTATTTAAATTAAAAGGTGGTTTTAATTTATATTGGCACATTCAATTTTTATTTTAGGGGTTTAAATTTTTTATGGAATAGTTAAGTATTGTAAATTGTGGGGAAAAATTGTTTTTTGGTTTTAAAGATATAAGGTTTATTTAATAAAATAAGCAAAAAGAAGGTTGGATAAATTATCTGGGATTTTTTATATGTTTTTAAGGAAAGGGGAAATTAAAAGGTTTTTTGGGCCCATTTAAGAATATTAAAGGGATGGAAAATATAAAAAATAAATGGGAATAATATTATAAAAAATTATGAAAGGGAGATTACCCAACCCCCAATTACCAAAGAAATGGGGGGAAGGGATGGGAATAAAAAAGAGGGGGCAAGGGAAAAACATTAAACCCACCCCCAAACCCAAATTTCCCCCCATTTTTTGGTAAGGGATTTTATTTTAAAAAAAATACCAATGGCCCAAATTTTTTTCCCAAAAGATTGTAAAAACCTTGTAATTTTAAGAAATAACACATAGAAAGAGTTTAGGAACAAAACCAAAACCCCTTTAAATTACCAATTGCCCCCGAGAAGGGTTTTTTTTTTTTTTACCTTTTTGGATGGTTTGGGTTAAAAATAATTACACAATTTAAATTTTAAAAAAAAAGAAAGGGGGTTCCGGGGGAAAGCCCCCTTTTTTACCCCCCAAAAAGGAAAAGGATAACCCAGGAGCCCCCGGAAAAAAAAACAAAAAGGATAAGGTCCGGAAAAGGAAAAGGAAATTTAAAGCCTCTCCCCTTAATTAAAAAACCAAAAGAGCGAAGCCCCAGTTTAATGAAGGCCTTGGGGAAACCCGGGGGGTTAGTAGTTTAAAACTTGTTTTGTTTTTTCCTGTGAATTGGTGTATTTTGTGTTGTTTATTTGCCTGTGCATATGTAATAGCTGGACAATATCCTAGCCACAGAAAAGGCCCCCAGTGTACCTCCCAGCTGATCTTTATTGTGGGTTTGGCGGAAAGGACCGGCGGGATCTACGAGAGGGTGAGGACTACCCTCTAGATGGTACCCCAACACACAGATAAGTAGACACCCCTGGTCGACCTCTGTAATAAACCATCAGAAGAGGTGTTTTTTATAAAAATTGTCCATACATTACATAGCTGCACAGTTATAATACAAAATACCTGTATGATTGTGTTACTTGAGGCCCCCTACAGAGTTCAATAAATATTAATTACTTCGATAAAATATAAAGGAAAAAGAAAGGTCTGAGTTGTTTATTACCAAAAAAATATATATTCAATCAAGAATAATTACATACAAGATCTTTTATGAAATTAAACATATCAAGTAAAAGCGATAACAAAAAGGTAAAGAGGAGATAAGACCTTTGAAATATACACCTAGGAGATTGTGTTTCTAGAAATTATCAAATAGATTTTTATTATAAAGGAAAAAGGTCTGAGTTGTTGATTACTAAAAATATATATTCATTCAAGAATAATTACACACAAGATCTTTTAAGAAATTAAACATTTCAAGTAAAGAGATAACAAAAGGTAAAGAGGAGATAAGACCTTTGAAATATACACCTTTGAAATAGTGGTTCTAGAAATTGTCCAATAGATTTTTATTTTTTGATAACCCACACCCCCATAGAACAGTGCGAATGTAAAGTACCTGTATGTCTGTGGCATTTTTTACTGTTATTTTAAGGAACTATGGTTAAACAAAGAAAAAAGGTCTGTGTTTATTAGTACCAAAATAAATAAGCATCATATGGGAAAGAGGTTATATAGAGATCTATACAAAGGTTGATTAAGATATAGAAGGAATAAAGAGATCTAAGAGCGAGATGTATGTCAAAGGTCTGTGATAGTTTACCCTTATCAATTAACCGATAACATAATATTGGATTTGTAAAGGTAAAGAGGAGATAAGACCTTAGAAACATAGGAACATAAGGATTTTTTGGGGTTTTAGAAATTATCCATTAGATGTGTATTTGATAACCCACACCCCATAGAACAGTGCGACTGTAAAGTACATGTATGTGGCCTGGTTGTTTGTTGGTTTTTTTAGGGACCTTTTTAAAAAAATTATTGGTTTATTACCAAATGAGTTCAACAAAACATTTACATACATATAATCAATGGTAAATGATGGATGCAAAGATGAGATTTGAACCTATATGAAATATGGATATATAAAGATATGAATAAGTAGTTGCGTGGATTTATTTAAAATAAAATACCAGTAGTTATATATTTGATATATTTTTTTTTGCCCCAACCTGAGAGATTGATAAAGTAGTTGTTATTTGATTTTTAATAAATAGACACATAGATAGTGTTTTGTTAATAGAAGATCATTACCACTACTTGAGTTCCCCCTTTAAAGAGAATAAGGTTCTACAGCCCTCTTTTTTGGTGAACAGAGGAAAAACTTTCAAATCACAATGGTTATAACAAGGACCCAGTTGAGAGAAGCAGTGAAAGATAACACAGGGGAGAATGTCAGAGAAGGTAGATCATTAGAGAGCATGAGAGAATGGGAGGAGGCCCTTCCAGGGATAAGTGGGCCAATAAGAGAGATAAGGATAGAACCCCCCCTCCCCCCAAAGAAAGAAGAGACCCAAAGGATAGGAGGGAACCCAGAGAGTTAGAGGATAGGAAAAAGATCTTAATACAGTCATTACCAGGAGGATGGAACCACCCGATGCATGGATAAGAGGGAATAGGGCAATAGAAGCTTCCCCTTGGTACACATCCTTTCAGAAAGAACAGAAAAAATAGGACACCCTGAGGAACCCTTTGAGGATGAATACCCAGTCCCCGTTTCTCGGGTTGAGCTAGACAAGGAAACAGGGTTAACTGAGTACCATATTTTGACAATCTATTTCAGAAAGAAGCCAGTTGCTTAGAGTACCTTACCTTATGTGATAGTAGTGAGGCGAGAGGTACCACAGGGTCTGTAGAGTAACAGTCACCGACTTTCCCAGCCCCAATGATGCCCTCCCCCCGAGATGGATTGTAGAATTAGGCGAGCAAATATGGTCTAGGGCTGCAAGGCAGTGGCAAGGCTTAGTGGCAGCTACCATAAGGGCCGAAGCAATTGAATTGCGGGCCGAAATTGTGAACCTGAAGATGGAAATTATGAATAGGTACCCAGATAACTATAGACAGATTACAAATAGAGCATATAAAAAAAGGAACTAGGAATTTAAAATCAAGGACCCCCCTGAAGAGGTGTTGTACATAATGGATAGGTCAACCCCCCTGTTGAGTTACTTAAAGAGGAATCCGAATAACAAAGGAAGAGAAAGAATTAATGACTTTATGTCAAGCACCCACAGAGACCAATAGGATAAAAAGTCCCCAAGATCAAGTTGTTTTTGTACTCCCCTCCCCCGCCCCAGGAGGAGAGTACCCCCCAGGTGGTAACCCAGTCCCAACCCTGTGAATGCGGAAATAGACCAGGGATAAAACACCCCAGGCAACCTATTAGGGACAGAACCCACCACTGAACAAACCCCCAACCTCACCTTCAACTTAGATTTGGCACAAAAGACCCCCCCCCTGCCCAGAGAGTGAGCCCCTTAGGATTTATGAATCCATAAGTACAGAACCCCCTTTGCTCTAGATACCTCCCTTGACACAGCCCCAACCCCAGCACAGGAGGATAGAGTAGAAGCGTGCCATGCACTGATAGATAGAATAGTACAGGTAGTCAACAAGATAGAAAACATTTTTCTTGACAAAGTAAATCCTCCTCTCAATGAGCTGGGACAGGGATGGCAACCACACCGGAAGCTTTAGGGAGCATGCAAAAAAA
>NW_023658092.1:5000-25253 GCF_015228065.2 Penaeus monodon
ACTATAACTCCAATAATTGCAATAATAATGATAACAATTGCAATAATGATGATAATAATTGCAATAAAGATGATAATGATGATAATGATGATAATGATGATGATAACGATAATAATAATGATAAACATGAATAATGATGATGATAATAACAGGATTTGTGTCCATATATAATATAAAAAAGGTATAAGAAAAACAATCCCAAAAGTCGAAAAAGCGGCAAAATCTACCGAAATATAGCCTTTTGAGAGTAGACTCCAAAATGACTTTTTTTCAATTTCTCTGGTGATTTCGGCAATTATTAGGGTAATAATGATAATAATTACCAGAATTATATTAATCATAACAATAATGATGATAAAAGTGAGAATAAAGAGAATTCTGATAACATTTGAATATTATTATTATTATTATTATTATTATCATTTATTATTATTATTATTATTATTATTATTATTATTATTATCATTATTATTATTATTATATTATAATTAGTATTATTGCCAAAAAATCTATTATAACTGTAATAATAACAATAATAATAATAAGTATAGGTATAATAATAATAATGCTAGTGGTTATAATATTGTTATTAGTATTATTATTGTTATTATTATCATTATTATTATTTATACTGGTAGTATAATTGCAAAAATAATTATTATAACGGTAATAATTACATTAATAACGATACTAATTAAGATAATGATATAAATAATTATTATAAAATCGTTATTATTGTTATTATTATTGTTATTACTATCATTATTGTTGTGGTTATTAGTATAATTGCAAAAATATATACTATAAACTCCAACAATTGATATAATAATGATAACAATTGCAATAATGATGATAATAATTGCAATAATGATGATAATGATGAAGATAATGATGATAATGATGATGATAACGATAATAATGATGATAATCATGACAATGATGATGATAATAACAGGAATTGTGTCCATATATAATATAAAAAAGGCATAAGAAAAACATTCCCAAAAGTCGAAAAAGCGGCAAAATCTAGCGAAATATAGCCCTTTGAGAGCATACTCCAAAATGACGTTTTTTCGATTTCTTTGGTGATTTCGGCAATTATTAGGGTAATAATGATAATAATTACCAGAATTGTAAGAATCATAACAATAATGATGATGAAAGTGAGAATAAAGAGAATTTTGATAACATCTGAATATTATTATTATTATTATTATTATTATTATTATTATTATTATTATTATTATTACTATTATCTTAATTATTAGTATTATTGCCAAAAAATCTATTATAACTGTAATAATAACAATAATAATAATAAGTATGCGTATAATAATAATAATGCTAATGGTTATAATATTGTTATTAGTATTATTATTGTTATTATTATCATTATTATTATTTGTACTGGTAGTATAATTGCAAAAATAATTATTATAACAGTAATAATTTCAGTAATAACGATACTAATTAAGATAATGATATAAATAATTATTATAAAAGCGTTATTATTATATTATTATTATTGTTATTACTATCATTATTGTTGTGGTTATTAGTATTATTGCAAAAATATATACTATAACTCCAATAATTGCAATAACAATAATAACAATTGCAATAATGATGATAATAATTGCAATAATGATGATAATAATGATGATAATGATGATAATGATGATGATAACGATAATAATGATGATAATCATGATAATGATGATGATAATAACAAGAATTGTGTCCATATATAATATAAAAAAGGTATAAGAAATACATTCCCAAAAGTCGAAAAAAGCGGCAAAATCTAGCGAAATATAGCCTTTTGAGAGTATACTCCAAAATGACGTTTTTTCGATTTCTTTGGTGATTTCGGCAATTATTAGGGTAATAATGATAATAATTACCAGAATTGTATTAATTATAACAATAATGATGATAAAAGTGAGAATAAAGAGAATTTTGATAACATTTGAATATTAGAATATTATTATTATTATTATTATTATTATTATTATTATTATTATTATTATTATTATTATTATTATTACTATTATCTTAATTATTAGTATTATTGCCAAAAAATCTATTATAACTGTAATAATAACAATAATAATAATAAGTATAAATATAATAATAATAATGCTAGGGGTTATAATATTGTTATTAGCATTATTATTGTTATTATTATCATTATTATTATTTGTACTGGTAGTGTAATTGCAAAAATAATTATTATAACAGTAATAATTATAGTAATAACGATACTAATTAAGATAATGATATAAATAATTATTATAAAATCGATATTATTGTTATTATTAATGTTATTACTATCATTATTGTTGTGGTTATTAGTATTATTGCAAAAATATATACTATAACTCCAATAATTGCAATAATAATGAAAACAATTGCAATAATGATGATAATAATTGCAATAATGATGATAATGATGATGATAATGATGATAATGATGATGATAACGATAATAATGATGATAGCGATAAAATGATGATAATCATGATAATGATGATGATAATAACAGTAACTGTGTCCATATATAATATAAAAAAGGTATAAGAAAAACATTCCCAAAAGTCGAAAAAGCGGCAAAATCTAGCGAAATATAGCCTTTTGAGAGTATGCTCCAAAATAACGTTTTTTCGATGTCTTTGATGATTTCGGCAATTATTAGGGTAATAATGATAATAATTACCAGAATTGTATTAATCATAACAATAATGATGATAAAAGTGAGAATAAAGAGAATTTTGATAACATTTGAATATTATTATTATTATTATTATTATTATTATTATTATTATTATTATTATTATTATTGCTATTATCTTAATTATTAGTATTATTGCCAAAAAATCTATTATAACTGTAATAATAACAATAATAATAATAAGTATAATATATAATAATAATGCTAGTGGTTATATATTGTTTTTTAGTATTTTATTGTTTTTATTATCGTTATTATTATTTGTACTGGTAAGTATAATTGCAAAAATAATTATTAAACAGTAAAAATTTACAGTAATAACGATACTAATTAGATAATGATATAAATAATTATTATAAAATCTTTTATTATTGTTATTATTATTGTTATTACTATCATTATTGTTGTGGTTATTAGTATTATGCAAAAATATATACTATAACCCCAAATAATTGCAATAAAATGATAACAATTGCAAAAATGATGATAATAATTGCAAAAATGATGATAATTTTTGATGAATAATGATGATAATGATGATGATAACGTAATAAGGATGATAATCAGATAATGATGATGAAATAAGGGGAAATTGTGTCCATATATAATATAAAAAAGGTATAAGAAAAACATTCCCAAAATCGAAAAGCGGAAAAAATCTAGCGAAATATAGCCTTTTGAGAGTATACTCCAAATGACTTTTTTTTTTCGATTTCTTTTGTGATTTCGGCAAATAATAGGGAAATAATGATAATAATTACAAGAATAGAATTAATCATAAAAATAAAGATGATAAAAGAGAGAATAAAAAAGAGAATTTTGATAATTTGAATATTTATTTTTAATTATTATTTATTATTATTATTTATTATTATTATTATTATTATTATTACTATTATATTAATTTTTAGTATCATTGCAAAAAATCTATTATAACTGTAATAATAACAATAAGAATAATAATATAAGTATAATATAATAATGCTAGTGGTTATAATTTTGGGTTATTGGGTATTATTATTGTTATTATTATCATTATTATTATTTATACGGGTAGTATAATTGCAAAATAAATATCATAACAGTAATAACGATAGTAATTAAGATAATGATATAAAAATTATTATAAAATCGTTATTATTGTTATATATTTATTACTATCATTATTGTTGTGGTTATTAGTATTAAATGCAAAATATATACTATAACTCCAATAATTGCAATAATAATGATAACAATTGCAATAATGATGATAAAAATTGCAATAATGATGATAATGATGATGATATGATGATAATGATGAAGAAAACGAAAATAATGATGATGATCATGATAATGATGATGATAAGAACAGGAATTGTGTCCATATATAATAAATAAAAAAAAGGGTATAAGAAAAAAAATTCCCAAAAGTCGAAAAAGCGGCAAAATCTAGAGTATACCCCAAAATGACTTTTTTTTCGATTTCTTTGGTGATTTCGGCAATTTTAGGGTAAAAATGATAATAATTCCCAGAATTGTATTAATCATAACAAAAATGATGATAAAGTGAGAATAAAGAGAATTTTGATAACATTTGAATATTATTATTATTATTATTATTATTATTTTTAAATTATTATTATTATTATATTATTACTATTATTATTACTATTATCTTAATTATTAGTAATATTGCCAAAAAATCTATTATAACTGTAATAATAACAATAATAATAATAAGAAATAAGTATAATATAATAATGCAAAGTTTTTTTATATTGTTATTAGTATTATTATTGTTATTATTATCATTATTATTATTTGTACTGGTAGTATAATTGCAAAAATATTTATTATAACAGTAAAAATTTTACAGTAATAACGATACTAATTAAGAGAATGATAAAAATAATTATTATAAAATCGTTATTATTGTTATTATTATTGTTATTACTATCATTATTGTTGTGGTTATTAGTATTATTGCAAATTATACTATAACTCCAATAATTGCAATAAAAATTTGAAAACAATTCCAATAATGATTGAAAATATTGCAATAATGATGATAATGATGATGATAATGATGATAATGATGATGATAACGATAATAATGATGATAATCATGATAATGATGATGATAAAAACAGGAATTGTGTCCATTACAATATAAAAAAGTTATAAAAAAAACTTTCCCAAAAGTCAAAAAAGCGGCAAAATCTAGCGAAATATACCCTTTTTGAGAGTATACTCCAAAATGACGTTTTTTCGTTTTTCTTTGGTGATTTCGGCAATTATTAGGGTAAAAATGATAATAATTACCAGAATTGTATTAGTCTTAACATAATGATGATAAAAGTGAGAATAAAGAGAATTTTGATAGCATTTGATAATTATTAAAAATATATTATCATTATTATTATTTTTTTTATTTTTATTATTATTATTATTATTATTATAATTTTTTATTATTATTATTACTATTATCTTAATTATTAGTATTATTGCCAAAAATCTAATAAACTGTAATAATAACAATAATTATAATAAGTATAAGTATAATAATAAAATGCTAGTGGTTATAATTTGTTATTAGTATATTATTGTTATTATTATCATTATTATTATTGTTCTGGTAGTAAAATTGAAAAAATAATTATTATAACAGTAAATTACAGTAATAACGATACTAATTAAGATAATTATAAAAATAATTATTATAAAATCGTTATTATTGTTTTTTAAATTTTTTGTTATTACTATTGTGGGGTTCTTCTAACCTCGCCTCAGAGAGACGCAGCAGAATCCAGATGGGGTGTCCAGATCTCCTTTTTATTTTAAATAGCGTTTTACCACTGCTCACTTTAGTTAAGTTTCCCTTTATTTTACCTCATTTTCTAAGTTGAGTGTATCACGTTTTCTGTGTTTTATTTCTTTTCTCTTAATTTATTATTGATGTCTTTTATTGTTTTAGTTCTTAAAGGTTGCCTAAGTAATATTTTATTTAGTTTTTTTTAATCACTTTGATAGTCCATTTCTATTGTTCTTTTTTAAATTGAGATTATTTTTCGTATTCTTATTTTAGCTTTTTATTCGATTTAATAGACGAGCATGACGGGGTTTGTCCTTTTATATTGTAAACTTGTCTTTTTTATTGTATGTATTTTGTATTTTGATTTTTATGATTTTACCATATAAATGTTTTTATTCATGTTTTACGTTACTGACATCGTCTTTTTAGCGATGTCAATGACGTCAGTACTTTTTAATAAGCTTTTTTTTCAATGGTTTTAATTATTTATCTTAGCCTTTTAACTTTTTTTTTTTTATCATTCTCGTTTAATTTTGTACATACCATGTATTTTTCATATTTTAATTATGTTTATTATTGAATTTTGTGAAAATGAAGGCAGTGACGTCATCAATGTCACGCGACGTCCGTGTATAAATACGGAACCGTGGAACAATAAAAGGGGAGATCTCTCTGAAACTGTGTTTGTGTCACCCCCTCTGGATTTACTTCAGCCTGAGACGTCAGCAGAAAAAAGGTTTTACTGAGCAGACTTCCCGTTACTTGCTAGGTCTTTTTGCTGGACGTTGTCTTTTATTTTTGTTTTATTATGTTTTTATTGTTTTAAGTGCTTTAATGTATTTTACGCCGAACCCCTTTCAGGATTCGGCTCTTCCCACTTCGTTTTTTTTTAAACCTTCAGCCCCCTTTTTAAAAGTCTAATAGTTAAATTTTTATTTTTTTTTAAGTAAGTTACCGTAACTTTATTTTTCTTATCCTGTATTTTAGTAAATTAACGTAATTTTAGTATGGGGTTCTTCTTTTACATTTTATGCCTTAAGCATTTTTATCATTTCAGTATCTTTTAAGTTCTTTTATTTGTCATGTTTTAAATGATAGGTTGAGCCACAAGGACTTCGTATCATATTTCTCCGCTCAGGGTACATGTCTAGCCTGCGTAGGATCCTGGGTCACTGCCCGCTACCATTTTACAGGCCCAGGATCTGTATCAAGTTATTCAGGGAGTGAACGGGACCCTTATTTGCGTCCCTAAGCCGTTCTCGCTTCACGAGGGCTTCAGCTCGCTTCATGAGGCTGGGGTTAAAGTCGGGCTCCTCGTTACGGACCAAAAACCCATCCTTACAATTTGGTGGCTAACGGTGGGATGTACCTTTAATGAGCATCGATCAGGAGAAAATTTCGAAGTTCCTTGTAGGCTGAGAACGCCGGCACATTCAGTTACTTCCTGTCAGGCTATATCATGCCTATCACGAACATTGTACCTCCTGCGGGAGTCTTAGGAGAGCCACTTTTTTATGTTTTCTGTGCCCTTTCTTTTTTTTCAGTGATATCATAAATGTGTAGTTTTCAAGAGCGTGCCTTTTCTTACAGCATAATTCTCTTCCCTCTTGCAGAGTTAGATTTATGTGTTCTAAATACCCGCTCGCCCAGCTGGGCTTTTTAGTGGCTCTCGTTATTTTTAGGGACACTGTATGCCTCTGTTTTGTCTATAATTCTCATTCGCCAGTTCCCTGGATCATACAGTGACTTGTGTAAGTGATTTTTTGTTCAGTGCAGTGCCTTTGTGAAAGGTGCAGTGACTTTGTTAAAAGTGTAATGTCAGTCACTAGTGCAGTTTTTCTTTTTAAAGTGGTACAGTGATGAGTTTAAAGGTGCAAGGACATTGAAAAGAAAAACCAGTAACGGGTTTGTGAATAGTATAGTCTATGAACATTGAAAAGTGCCTAAACAGTGTATTTTTTTTCAGTGCAGTGGCATTTTAAAACCGTATTAGGTGGTTAACGAACATTGCAAAAGTTTTGTGAATAGTGCTAGAGTACTTCTTGATTGTGTTGGCGGCGCATTGTATACAGAATGCCCAAAGGCAAGAACACGGGAAATCGTAGAATTTACGATCTTCCACCACCCTATTCCCGTGACCGTTCTCCGGTAACAGGCTTGCCCTATCTCTGTCGATCAGCTCCCTATAGTCGTGGCGGCTCAATCCGGAAGTACAGGAAGCTGTGAGAGCCATGGAGGGAGAGGTTACCGTGCTAGCCCAAATCCTTGACAAGATCGGGGCCCTTGTCTACTGAGCTTGGAGAAATAAAGGCACAGACGCAGCAATTTAACGACAGGCTTGCTCGTCAGAAGAAGCGGGTGTCTCGTCCTCGACAGACAGATGGAGAGGTCGAAGTTCTTCACCCCCAGGACCCTCCTGCTATGTTCAGCGAAAATAAGGAATAGAAAATTTACGACGGCAATTGCTGAAAAGGAGTTAAACTCGAACGAGAGAGGCATAAAAACAGGGAGAGACGTGTTTTGCACCACCAGAAGCACATCTCCACCTCTCTGAAAACTCCGGAGTTTATATTCAGAGGCAGATTTCTGATCAGTTTTCCTCCAGACCCCCAGCCACGTAGTTCTCGATTGCTTCAGGGTGCACAGCAACTAACGCTACAATGCAGCAGGGGCCTCTGAATAGCCATTCCACATCTCAAGCCCATACTTCACTGTGTCCTATGTTTGTAGCCAGGGAGTGGGTTTCCCCCATTTTAAGGAGACACTCAGCATCTCAGCCGCTGAAAAGGAACCAGGAAGGGAAGCCTGGATTCGCTCCATTGAAAACCTCGTGAAACCACCTACTGACGAGGCTTACTTTCAGGCTGCACGAGCAAACTGTCGAGGTCCAGCAGAGCTTATTATAAACTCTCCCCTTTTTCGACTACCCCGAGACTGGGAGACTTTTAGGCCTCTCTACGCCCCAAAGGGTTTAGGGGAACCTACACGTCTGCTGATTTTTATAAGGTGCTCTACGAGAACGGGATACTTCAGTGCAGGCACCCAGGGATTTTTATCTCCAGTTGGAAGGGCACGTTTACCAAGGGTATCGTGATCATCGAGAAGCCATAGGTAAACCCTCCGAGCTTGTTCGTCGGGTTTTCCTCTCTGGTATCCCATCCTGGTGAGGGTCTTCTTGGCTCTCAAGATGATTGCTCACCCATGCAGCTTGCAGAAGCAGCCCAGAGATATGGAACTCCAGGAATGGGATCAGGCATGAGTCGGCTACACAACACCAGTCCCCAAATGAGTTCCTAGATGACCGTGCCACCACCGTTATCCTGATCGCCCACCAAGAGCCCGGGACTTGTACGCTTGCCCCATAGCTGAAACAGGTGAAGAGCCCACAACCTGCTCCATCCCGTGATCTCTGGGTAGCTTCCAGGGAAAACAACCCCCCACAACATCTCAGAGTGCCGAGCAGCTTCTAATGCAGCTTCCACCCGGAACAGCCCCCATACTCTCAGAGACATCATCTGTTACCGTTGCCGGAGATCGGGCACATGGCCAGAAAATGTCCCTTTCCGACTGGGCCACAAGAACCCCCCGGGTCCAGCGGGGCAGAGTTTACAGAAGGGGGCAATAACTTCCCACCTATACACAGACAGAAACCGTAACCCCACAGATAGCCATGTGATTTCCCCCCAGGTTGTCAGGAGGGCCTCTCGTGGACTCAATATTAACGGCAAGATAACCCTGTGTTTTCTTGACACTGATCTGAGGCCACGTTGATAAAGCCTAGGGGTCATGCTATGATCACGTCTTGCCAAAAGCTTCAGCACAAACCCTCCAACAAGATTTCTCCGGGGAGTAACAGGCAACCACTTCATGTGTCTGCTGAGGTGACACTTCATTTTCTTTGGGCTGATGTTTCCCACCATCGTTCATCGGGCCATGGGTTGACGTTTCCTTCCCAGGTGACATTCTTATTGGGACGGATCTCCTCAGGGGGCTGGACTTTACTTTCTCCTCTGAAGCCTTAACTGGGAATCCCAATCATTATCTGCGGGGACACACGTTCTCAGTTGTCTACACTAATGCAGAGTCTCTCAAGATTTGCTGCATAAAACCCCCTGTCACCCAGAAGTTGCCAGTGAAGATGCACCAGAGTCTAACCAAGATTCCCCGGCAGTTGCAGCAGGCATCTTGTACACCGTGCAAATATTGCAGCTCACAGTGGCTGTTTTTAGAAGGGTCTCTTTCGCGGATGGGCCAACCGATGGTGATGTCCTTGTAATTCCAACCATGCCAAAAGGACTTCTCTACCCCATGCTGTCACCAAAGTAAAGGATCGTCGGTGCTCCGTGTGGGTGGTGAACACAATGCCCAAACGATGGTTCTCCACAAATGGAACACGCCTTGGAACGCTGAGCAGGTAGAAGCCATCTACAGCAATGACCCATCTCAACACCTGCCCGAAATGCCTGAGGAAGTCGTCGCCGGGCCCCAAACTACTGTCCTGTCGAGTCTGATTCCCTTGAAGATGGTAACAGTATCGACTTTGGGGGGGAAGGGGAAATGGCTTTGATCGACGTATGGAGTGGGGGACTTGGGTTTATAATTTGATGATGGGGGTTGGAGGTTGAACACGCACAGCTCCCGCCACCCATTGCCATTGCCACCTGCGAAGCCGCCAAACTCCTGGAGCTGATGCATGTCAGAATGATCAGCGATCACCAGATCTGGGGCCACCTTGAAGAACCCCAACGCCATAAGCTGACTGAACTGCTTTGTCGTTACAAGGGGCTTTTTGATGGTGGTGAGGAAGCGGTAGGTTTACTCCCTGGGATTAAGCATAAAATCGATACAGGAGAAGCAAGCCTGTTTGTATCCGACATGGAGATTGCCTCACTCCACACGGCAAGTCATTCGAGAGCAATGTGACTCCATGCTTCGTACAGGGGTCATTGGGGAGTCAACATCACCCTGGATGACCCAGTTGTGCTAGTGAAGAAGAAGGGCGGAGGCCCTCAGGTTCTGTTGTTGACTACCGGGCTTGAATGCAGTGACCAAGGGAGATACATATCCTCTGCCACTTATCAATGAACTCATCGATGAACTGGGACCAAAGACATCTTTACCACCAGATGCTCGTGCGCATACTGGAGTTGTGGAATTTGGAAGAATCCGACCGGCCAAGACGGCATTTTCAGATGGCTACCGATCTTCCAGTTCTGCCGTCTTCCTTTTGGGTATCGACAGCTCCAACCACATTCCAGAGAACAATGAATGTCGTCCTATCATCAGTACTGGGACGTCATACCCTACCTACCTAGATGACGTCATCATCTACAGCCACAGCTTTGACCAGCCCCTCCAACACCTTGATGAGACTTTACAGTTGCTCTCATTGGCTGGCCTAAAGCTTAACATGGAGAAGTGTCAGTTTGCTGCGAAAACCATAGACTTCCTCGGCTTTACGATTTCACCTGATGGAGTCTCCCCAAACAGAGATAAGGTGTTGGCTATCTCTAGCACACCTCCACCATGAACAGTTAGAGAATTTTCGACGTTTCCTAGGAGCAACAGGATTCTTCGAAGCATGTTCCTGGATATGCGACCCTAGCATCTCCATTACATCTGTTGCTGAAGAAAGATCAAGCTTGGACCTGGGACCTGAACAACAACAGCATTTGAAACTTTGAAAGATAAGCTGACTCTGCTCCTGTCTTACGCCAGCTTAAACTTCTCCAAGGAATTCGAGCTTCACACTGATGCCTCTAGCATCGCATTAGGAGCTGTCCTCATGCAAAGGGATGACGACCTGCACCAGCTGACAACCCACAGAGCTCTCACCTGAAAACCTAGCAGAAGAACAGAAAGCAGATCCTCAGCTTGCAGAGATTTACTTTATCTGCAAGGGGGAAATGTACCAACAAAGAAACTTCCTTTTCCTCTTGCTGATTTTGAGCTGAAGGAAGGTGTTCTCTATCGGTTTGAAGCCCTACCAGATCGGTTACTTACCCAAATAGTGGTTCCAGTCACTCTCCGAAAATCGGCATTAAAAGCTCGCACCTGCCTCCACTAGCCTCCCACCCAGGTATCCATCGAACATTTTAAAATGCAAGGTCAATGTTTCTACTGGCCAAACATGCTGAAAGATGTAAGACATTAAAGTCGAGTGTTGTGAGATTTGCCAAATCTAGAGTGACAGGCAGAAAGTTCCTATGGCTGACACACCTTTGGCTAGATTTCCATTGGGAAAGAGTCTCGATGGACATTATGGACTTTGGGCCTAGCATTCCATCCGCTGGGCATTATCCATCATAGACCAGCATTCAAAGGTATTTGCAGATCATACGCTGAGGAAAATTACTGCTGCCACTGTCCACCGAGCCTTTCTGGACCATTGGATAACCCTCTTTGGCCCTCCCAGGGTTATCCAGACCGACAATGGAGTCCAGTTTGTAAGTAACATGTTCCAGGAACTCCCTAAATTAATACACGCCACGGACCACTACAACCATTCGCTACCATCCTCAAGCAAATGGAATGATTGAGCGTACAAATCGTGTGGTGAAGTCTGCTCTTACCACATTGTGAATGATCGCCCACGACCTGGCACCAATTTGTTTCCCGATTACGGCTGCAGATCAATTCGGCTATTCACCGGCGACTGGAGAGCAACCCCCGTATATTGCTAACAGGCCGCCATGCTAACTTCCAGATTGGTCTCACCAATGAGCCGTGTTTGATGAAAACATAAATTTGCAAGCCGTTTACAAGAGGCCCGTCAAGCACTGTGAAAGCCTCAAAGGAAGCACGTCAAGTCTATGGAAAGCAGTACGACAAAGGAAAGAAGGTGGAATTCCAGCCGACTGAAGGTGCATTGGTGTGGTACTTTGAGCACAGGCACAAGATGGGCGGTCTACCTCCTCTAATTAAAAAAATGATATAGATAATTATTATAATATCGTTATTATTGTTATTATTATTGTTATTTCTATTTTTATTGTTGTTGTTTTTAGTATATTTTCAAAATTATATATTAAAACTATAATAAATTGGGAATAATAAAGATAATAATTGCAATACTTTATGATAATAAATTTCAATAATGAGATAATAATTGCAATAATGATGATAATGATGATGATAAAGATAATATTTATAATAATCATGATAATAATGATGATAATAACAGGAATTGTCTCAATATATAATAAAAAAGGTAAAAGAAAATCATTCCCAAAAGTCGAAAAAGCGGCAAAATCTAGCGAAATATAGCCTTTTGAGAGTATACTCCAAAATGATTTTTTCGATTTCTCTGATGATTTTGGCAATTATTAGAGTAATAATGATAATAATTACCAAAATCGTATTAATCATGACAATAATGGGGGATAAAAGTGAG
Organism: Penaeus monodon; assembly: GCF_015228065.2. Classification (NCBI taxonomy): domain Eukaryota; kingdom Metazoa; phylum Arthropoda; class Malacostraca; order Decapoda; family Penaeidae; genus Penaeus; species Penaeus monodon. Next base: position 17,919 of record NW_023658092.1, read on the forward strand.
AATAAAAGAGAATTTTGATAACATTTGATGATTATTAATATTATCAATATTATATATTATTATTATTATTACTATTATTATTATAATCAGTATAATTATCATAATCATTGTTATTATTATATTTTTATTATTATTATTATTATTTTTTGTTATTATTATTATTGTTATTATTATTTTTATTATTATTATTATTATTATAACAGTAATAATTACTGTAATAACGATATTGATTAAAATAATGATATAGATGATTATTATAATATCGTTATTATTGTTATTATTATTGTTACTTTTATTATTATTGCTGTTGTTATTAGTATAGTTGCAAACTTATATATTATAACTGCAATAATTGCAATAATAATGAAAATAATTGCAATAATGATGATAATAATTGCAATAATGATGATAATAATGATGATAATGATAATATTGATGGTAATCATGATAATAATGATGATAACAACAGGAATTGTCTCCATATATAATAAAAAAGGTAAAAGAAAATAATTCCCAAAAGTCGAAAAAGCGGGCAAAATCTAGCGAAATATAGCCTTTTGAGAGTATACTCCAAAAAGACGTTTTTTTTGATTTCTCTGATATTTTCGCAATTATTAGGGATATAATGATAATAATTACCAAAATCGTATTAATCATAACAATAATGAGGATAAAAAATGAGAATAAAGAGAAAATTTTTTATAAATTTGATGTTATTAATTATTATCATATTATCATTATTATTATTATTATTACTATTATTATTATTATTATTATTATTATTAATATTATTATTATTATTATTATTATTATTATTGTTATTATTTTTATTATTATTATTATTATTATTATTATTATTGCAAAAATAATTATTATAACAGTAATAATTACTGTAATAACGATATTAATTAAAATAATGATATAGATAATTATTATAATATCGTTATTATTGTTATTATTATTGTTATTTCTATTATTATTGTTGTTGTTATTAGTACAGTTGCAAATTATTATTAAACTGCAATAATTACAATAATATGATAAATTGCAATAAAGATGATAATAATTGCAATATGATGATAATAATTGCAATAATGATGATAATGATGATATGATAATATTGATGATAATCATGATTTAAAAATGATGATAATAACAGAAATTGGGCTCCATTATAATAAAAAAAGGGTAAAAGGAAAATAATTCCAAAAGTCGAAAAGGGTCAAAATCTAGCGAAAATTTTGCTTTTTGAAGTTAACTCCAAATGACGTTTTTTCCGATTTCTTTGATGATTTTGGCAATTTTAGGGTAATAATGATATAAAAAATTTCCAAAATCGTATTAATCATGACAATAATGAGGATAAAAGTGAGAATAAAAAGAATTTTGATAACATTGATGATTATTAATATTATCAATATTATAATTATTATTATTATTATTACTATTATTATTATATTCTTTTTATTATTATATTATTATTATTATTATTATTATTATTTTTTTTATTATTATCATTATTATTATCATTATTATTTTTATTATTATAATATTGTTATTAATTTTATTGTTATTATTATCATTATTATCATTCTTACTAGTAGTATAAATTTCCCAAAAAAAATTATTATAACAGTAATATTACTGTAATAACGATATTAATTTAAATAATGATATAGATAATTATTATATATCGTTATTATTGTTATTATTTTTGTTATTTCTATTTTTATTGTTGTTGGTTATTAGTATAGTTGCAAAATTAAAATATTATAACTGCAATAAATTTCAATAATAATGATAATAATTGCAATAATGAGATAATAATTGCAATAATGATGATAATAATTAAAATAATGATGTAATGATGATAATGATGATGATAATGATAATATTGAGATAATCATGATAATAATGATGATAATAACAGGAATTGTCTCCATATATAATAAAAAAAAGGGAAAAGAAAATAATTCCCAAAAGTCGAAAAGCGGCAAATCTAGTGAAATATAGCCTTTTGAGAGTATACTCCAAATGACGTTTTTCGATTTCTCTGATGATTTGGCAATTATTAGGTAATAAAGATAATAATTACCAAATCGTATTAATCCATGACAATAATGAGGGTAAAGTGAGAATGAAGAGAATTTTGATAACATTTGATGATTATTAATATTATTAATATTATCAATTTGTTATTATTATATTTTTACTATTATTATTATTATTATTATTATTTTTATTATATTATTATTATCATTATTAATAATATTATCATTATTGTTTATTATTATTATTATTATTATTATTATTATTATTTTATTATTATTATTATTATTATTATCATTATTAATAGTAGTATAAATGCAAATATAATTATTAAAACAGTAATAATTACTGTAATAACGATTTAATTAAAATAATGATATAGATAATTATTATAATATCGTTTTTATTGTAATTATTATTGTTATTTCTATTATTATTGTTGTTGTTATTAGTATAGTTGCAAAATTATATATATAAAGCAATAATTGCAATAATAATGATAATAATTGCAATAAAGATGATAATAATTGCAATAATGATAATAATAATGATAATCATGATAATGATGATGATAATAAAAGGAATTGTGTCCATATATAATATAAAAAAGGTACAAGCAAAACATTCCCAAAAGTCGAAAAAACGGCAAAATCTTGCAAAATATAGTCTTTTGAGAATATACTCCGAAAGACGTTTTTTTTTTGATTTCTTTGGTGATTTCGGGAATTATTAAGGTAATAATGATAATAATTACCAAAATTGTATTAATCATAACAATAATGTATAAAATGAGAATAAAGAGAATTTTAAACATTTCAATTTATTATTATTATTATATTATTATTATTATTATTATTATTATTATTATTATTATTATTATTATTATTATTGTTATTACTACTACTATTATCTTAATTATTAATATTTTTGCCAAAAAATCTATTATAACTGTAATAATAACAATAATAAATTTTAATATAATAATATTAATAATAAATTTTAGTGGTTATAAAATTGTTATTAGTATTATTATTGTTATTATTATCATTATTGTTTTGGTTATTAGTATTATTGCAAAAATGTATACTATAATTCCAATAATTGCAATAATAAGGATAACAATTGCAATAATGATGATAATAATTGCAATAATAATGATAACAATTGCAATAATGATGATAATAATTGCAATAATAATGATAATATGATGATAATGATGATAATGATGATAATGATGATGATAACGATAATAATGATGATAATCATGATAATGATGATGATCATAACGGGAATTGTGTCCATATATAATATAAAAAAGGAATAAGAAAAGCATTCCCAAAAGTCGAAAAAGCGGCCAAATCTACCGAAATATAGCATTTTGAGAGTATACTCCAAAATGACGTTTTTTCGATTTCTTTGGTGATTTCGGGAATTATTAGGGTAAAAATGATAATAATTACCAGAATTGTATTAATCATAACAAAAATGATGATAAAGTGAGATAAAAAGAATTTTGATACCATTTCAATATTATTAATATTATTATTATTATTATTATTATTATTTTATTTTTATTATTATTATTATTATTATTATTGTTATTATTATTATTATTACTATCATCTTAATTATTATATTATTGCCAAAAAAACTATTATACTGGGAAGAATAACATAATAAAAAATAAGGGATAGGTTAATAATAATAATGCTAGTGGTTATAATATTCTTATTAGTATTATTATTGTTATTATTATCATTATTATTATTTGTACTGGTAGTATAATTGCAAAAATAATTATTATAAAAGTAATAATTACAGTAATAACGATACTAATTAGGATAATGATATAAATAATTATTAAAAACCGTTTGTTATTGTTATTATTATTGTTATTACTATCATTATTGTTGTGGCTATTAGTATTATTGCAAAATATATACTATACCTCCAATTTAAATTTAAATAATAATGAAACAATTGCAATAATGATGATAAAAATTGCAATAATGATGATGATAACGATAATAATGATGATAATCATGATAATGATGATGATAATAACAGGGAAATTTTGTCCATATATAATATAAAAAAGTATAAGAAAAACATTCCCAAAGTCGAAAAAGCGGCAAAATCTAGCGAAAAATAGCCTTTTGAGAGTATACTCCCAAAATGACGTTTTTTCGATTTCTTTGGTGATTTCGGCAAATTTTTAGGGGAATAATGATAATAATTTACAGAATTGTATAAATCATAACAATAAAGATGGTAATAGTGAGAATAAGAGAATTTTGATAACATTTGAATATTATTGATGTTTATTATTATTTTTTATTATTATTATTATCATTATTATTATTATTATTATTATCGTAATTTTTGTATTATTGCCAAAAAATCTTTTATAACTGTAATAATAACAATAATAATAATAAGTATAAGTATAATAATAATAATGCTAGTGGTTATAAAATTGTTATGAGTATTATTATTCTTATTAGTATCATTATTGTTATTTGTACTGGTAGTAAATTGCAAAAAAAATTATCATAACAGTAATAATTACAGTAATAACGATACTAATTAAGATAAAGTTATAAATAATTATTATAAAATCGTTTATTCTTGTTTTATTATTGTTATTACTTCTTATTGTTTTTGGTTTTTTAGTATTATTGCAAAAATATATACTATAACTCTAATAATTGCAATAATAATGATAAGAATTGCAATAATGATGATAATAATTGCAATAATGATGATAATGATGATGATAATGATGATAATGATGATAAACATGATAATGATGATGATAATAACAGGAAATTTTGTCCATATATAATATAAAAAGGTAAAGAAAAAAAATTCCCAAAAGTCGAAAAGCGGCAAAATCAAGCGAAATATAGCCTTTTGAGAGTATACTCCAAATGACTTTTTTTCAATTTCTTTGGTTTATTTCGGCAATTATTAGGGTAATAAAGATAATAATTACCAGAATTGTATTATCATAACAAAAATGATGATAAAAGTGAGAATAAAGAGAATTTTGATAACATTTGAATATTATTAATATTATTATTATTATTATTATTATTATTATTTTTATTATTATTATTATTATTACTATTATCTTAATTATTAGTATTATTGCAAAAAAATCTATTATAACTGTAATAATAACAATAACAATATAAAAGTTAGGTAATAATAAATAATGCTAGTGGTTAAATATTGTTATTATAAATTTGTATTGTTATATTATACTTATTATTATTTGTATTGGTAGTATAATTGCAAAAATAATTATTATAACAGTAATAATTACAGTAGTAACGATACTGATTAAGATAATTATATAAATAATTATTATAAAATCGTTATTATTGTTATTATTATTGTTATTACTATCATTATTGTTGTGGTTATTAGTATTATTGCAAAAATATATACTATAACTCCAATAATTGCAATAATAATGATAACAATTGCAATAATGATGATAATAATTGCAATAATTATTATAATGATGATGATAATGATGATAATGATGATGATACGATAATAATGATGATAATCATGATAATGATGATGATAATAAACAGGATTGTGTCCATATATATATAAAAAAAGGTATAAGAAAAACATTCCCAAAAGTTGAAAAAGGGGCAAAATCAAGCGAAATATAGCCTTTTGAGAGTATACTCCAAAAAGACGTTTTTCGATTTCTTTTGGGGATTTCGGCAATTATTAGGGTAATAATGATAATAATTACCAGAATTGTATTAATCATAACAATAATGATGATAAAAGTGAGAATAAAGAGAATTTGATAACGTTTTTAATATTATAATTATTATTATTATTATTATTATTATTATTATTTTTATTATTACATTATTATTATTATTATCATTATTATTATTATTATTATTATTATTATTATTATTATTATCTTAATTATTAGTATTATTGCCAAAAAATCTATTATAACTGTAATAATAACAATTTTTAAAAAAAGTATATGTATAATAATAATAATGCTAGTGGTTATAAATTTTTTATTAGTATTATTATTGTTATTATTATCATTATTATTATTTGTACTGGTAGTATAATTGCAAAATAATTATTATAAAAGTAATAATTACATTAATAACGATACTAATGAAATAATGATATAAATAATTATTTTAAAATTGATATTCTTGTTTTTATTATTGTTATTACTTCCCTTATTTTTGTGGTTATTAGTATTATTGCAAAAATATTACTATAACTCCAATAATTGTAAAAATAATGATAACAATTGCAATAATGATGATAATTGCAATAATGATGAAAGATGATGATAATGATGATAATGATGATAATGATGGTAATGATGATGATAAAAGATAATAATGATGATAATCATGATAATGTTGATAATAACAGGAAATTGTGTCCATATATAACATGAAAAAGGTATAAGAAAAACATTCCCAAAAATCGAAAAAGCGGCTAAAACTAGCGAAATAAGCCTTCTGAGAATATACTCCAAATGACGTTTTTTTTTCGATTTTTTTTTGGTGATTTCGGGAATTATTAGGGTAATAATGATAAAAATTACCAGAATTGTATTAATCTAACAATAATGTGATAAAAGTGAGAATAAAGAGAATTTTGATAACATTTGAATATTTTAATATTATTATTATTATTATTATTATTATTATTATTATTATTATTATTACTATTATTATTATTATTATTATTATTATTATTATTATTATTATTTTTGTTATTATTATTATTATTATCTGAATTATTAGTACTATTACCAAAAAATCTATTATAACTGTAATAATAGCAATAATAATAATAAGTATAAGTATAATAATAATAATGCTACTGGTTATAATATTGTTATTAGTATTATTATTGTTATTATTATCATTATTATTATTTTGTACTGGTAGTATAATTGCAAAAATAATTATTATAACAGTAAAAATTACAGTAATAAAGATACTAAATTTAAAATAATGATATAAATAATTATTATAAAATCATTATTAATTTTATTATTATAGTTATTACAATCATTATTGTTGTGGTTTAGTATTATTGCAAAAATATACTATAACACCAATAATTGCAATAATAATGAATACAATTGCAATAATGATGATAAATTTTGCAATATGATGATAATGGATAATATGATAAAATGATGATACGATAATATATGATATCATCATAATGATATGATAATAACGGGAAATTTTATAAAAAGGTAAAAAA
>NW_023658093.1:0-12742 GCF_015228065.2 Penaeus monodon
CCCCATTTTTTTTGGGGGTTATTTCCCTCCCCATCTTGTCTGAATGCATAAGAAAATGTCTCAAAAACGTACAAGATAAATACAAAGAATACAGAATTAAGAACCTTTTAAATGGTATTCTTTAAAATGCTGCTAACCTTTTAACAATTTTATGGAATTCACACTTACACATATATATGAATTCGATTTATACACATAAATCTGTTTGTATGAATTTGATTAAAAAAAAAATCTAAAAGGCGTAATCATTTTTGCATTCTTAATTTTTGTCAAATTTATCGAATCTATACATACTATATATATCTAAGTCTGTCACAAAGAGTTACCAAAGCGAGCGTTTTGCAGGAAAAGCTTTTGTAAATGTCGAAGCGTTTAGATTTTTTTTTTGCAGGCATCTTTGTTGTTGCAAAGAGAGAGAAAAATATAAAAGAGAAAAAGACTAATACCAGTTATGTACGTCAGTTTATCTAATTACACACTAGACGGGCACTCTTCCTGATTAGCCTTTCCTCTCTGAAACGGCTCAGCTAATGGGAAATCATTCGCGACGTCTTAGCGGGCCCGAGACACTGACGCAGCGAGAGTTAATGAGACCGGGAGCTGCTCAAGCAAGGGCGCAGGTTCAAGGGGAAGCCTTAACGATATTGATCTTTTATTATGCTAATGAGCACTCAACCTGAAGCATAGACACCTCGTGGGGGTTTCGGGGCGGGGCGTGGGAGGATAGTCGAGTGGGAGGTTCGTGATGGGTGTGGGGGCGAGGGAGGAGGAGTCATGTAGAGCAGAAGGAAGAAGGAGAGGGAAAAACTGAGAAAGAGGCAGAGGAAGGGAATAAACACAGAGACACAAAGGCATACAAAGGAAGGACACAACACACAACACACACACACACACCACACACACACACACACACACACACATAAATAAATATATTATATATATATATATATATATATATATTTTATATATATATTATATAATATATATATATTATATATATATATATATATATATATATATATATCTGATCTACAGGATCAAAAAGCTGCACGGCTGAAGGGAGACGACCGGTCATTCTCTGAGTCACATCGAACTCACACACAGAATATCGTTATTAAAAAAGACAAAAAAGAAAACGAGAACAAAGGCGAGGAGGTCGCAGCATCGCGCAAGCCGAAGCCCAAGCCAGATGCATAAAAAGCCAGTCCAATATATCCAAGTGAGTGGAAGCAAAAGGTCTCTGTCCGTGCTGCATGTCCCTGTGGATGCGGTAGGTTTGAGCTCTCGGATTTTATTCAATAGTTATTCCACCGTTGTTTTTAAAAGAAGAATTGCACCAAAAATGAAGAGGAGGGAGACTGAGAATATTGAGAAAAATGGGAGGGATTAAAGTCGAGGGAAAGAGGACCTAGCTATTTTGGAAATGAAATAATGTGGGATTTTTTTTATACCAGTTAAGACCATGAGAGAGAGAAAAAAGAAAAGAAAAATGCGCGTAGGGTGGCAGTCAAGAAGGATATGCTTGCGCTAAACCCGAGATTCAGTCCAGCAAGACTCATAAGTACGTGGCCAAGTTTTCATCAGCCCTTCAATTTTAACTAGCCATTAACTCACCATTACCGTGGTGTATGGATTACCCACGGGCGTGCGAGGTGAGCAAGAGGCAGACCTTTCTCTCGCGGGATTGGTGCCTGATGCCTGCCTGAAGAAGCGTGCATGCTCACATTCTTGCAAACAGGGCAACAAAGTGGCATCTGGCGCTCAACATTGCTCACAAAAGCGATCGAAGCGAATTGGCAACCTATCCTCCTGAGAATGACTTCAACTCCTCTTGATTTGAAAACCAGGGCGATAAGAGGGATAAAAGAGATAAGAAAGATAAGAGAGATAAGAGAGATAACAGAGATAAGAGAGCGGAGGATTTTGGAAAGGGTGAGCCAAGAGGCGATAACGGAGGGGAAACTGTCCTAAAGAGAAGAAGAGGAAAAATGTCGTTTCTCATCTACGTTTTCTGCTTATTTCATGAATTTTAAGAGTGACATGAAATTGATAGAAGTGTAACTGACGTTAAATCACAAGTAATGAGGAGTAATGTTTTGTTTTTTCTGCTAGATTTTGTGTCGTATTGAATATGAGTATCACAATAATAAATAATAATAATAATAATAATAATAATAATAATAATAATAATAATAATAATAATAATAATAATAATAATAATAATAATAATAATGATAATAATAATAATAATAATAATAATAATAATAATAAATAATGATTATAATAATAATAATAATAATAATAATAATAATAATAATAATAATAATATAATGATAATAATAATAATATATCATTATTATCATTATTATTATTATTATTATTATTATTATTATTATTATTGTTCTTCGTCGTCTTCTTCTTATTATTATTATCATCATTATCATTATCATTACCCTTATTATTGTTATTATCATCATTATTATTGCATTTATTCACAACATCACAGCTTATACTACGACATGACACCAGTTCAGCAAACCTCTCCTTTATTTACAAGGTACTACGAGGACGCCTTCGAAATGGCCATAAGACGCGCTCGGTGGACAGGTCCCTCGTTACGCTGGAAAAGGTTGTTAAATATGTTGTAAATGCTCACTGGTCACTCCAAAGTCAAAGCCATTAGTGTTTTCATTGTATATTTTATATATATATATAATATATATATATAATATATATATATATATATATATATGTATATATATATATATATATAATATATATATATATATATATTCTTCTTTTAACGGTAGGTTCATGTCTGAGCCGCCGTGGTCACAGCATGATACTTAACTGCAGTTTTCATGTTGTGATGCTCTTGGATTGAGTACGTGGTAGGGTCCCCAGTTTCTTTCCACGGAGAGTGCCGGTGGTACCTTTTAGGTAATCATTCTCTCTATTTATCCGGGCTTGGGACCAGCACTTGACTTGAGCTGGCTTGGCCACGCAGTGGCTAGGTAGGCAATCAAGGTGAAGTTCCTTGCCCAAGGGAACAACGTGGCGTCGGTGACTCGAACCCTTGAACTCAGATTGCCGTCGTGACAGTCTTGAGTCCGACGCTCTAACCATTCGGCGACCGCGGCCTTGACGATCATGGGCTTCCATGATTTTTTCTTAGCAATTTAGAGCGGTGGTTTGCCATTGCCTTCCGCCCGGTGTTTTTATCGATTCACCATCTCTATTTACCCGGCACTGACTTGAGCTGGCTTGGCCACCCAGTGGCTAGGCAGGCAATCGAGGTGAAGTTCCTTGCCCAAGGGAAACAATGCGGCGGTCGGTGACTCGAACCCTCGAACTCAGATTGCCGTCGTGACAGTCTTGAGTCCGACGCTCTAACCATTCGGCCACCGCGGCCCCCATATATATATATACGTATATATATATACATACATACATATATATATATATATATATATATATATATATATATATATATAATATATATACATTATATATGATATATATTTATATATATATAATATATATATATATATATATATATATATATATATATATATATATATACATACATATATACAATATATATTTGTATGTATGTATGTATACATGTTTATATATATGAATATGTATACATCTATCAATTTTTCCCTCGTTGCCTCGTATTTCCTTCTTTACGCTCCCTTTCCCTATTCTACTCCCCCTCTCTCTCCCTTTCCCTCCTCACTCCCGCCCCCTCCAGTCCCCCCTCACCTTCCACACCGCCCATCATATCACTTAAAACCCTTCAGTGTCTCCATTTTCCTCCCTCTCCCTTCCCCTTCCTTCTCCTCTCTCTTGCCCTCTTCCTATCTCTCGCCCTCCCTTTCTCTTCCTTCTTCCCTCTCTCCCTCTCTCTCTCTCTCTCTCTCTCTCTCTCTCTCTCTCTCTCTCTCTCTCTCTCTTTCTCTTTCTCTCCCTCCCTCCCATCCTCTCTCCCTTCCTTCCTCCCTCCCTGCCTCCCTCCCTCCTTTCCTCCCAACCTCCCTCCTCTCTCCTTCTCTCCCTCCCTTCCTCTTTTTCTCCTTTTTCCCTCCCCCCTTCCCTTTCTCCCTTCATCTTCAAATCAGTATTAAAAAAAACCCCACATCTTTCGTGTCCAAAACGCCTAAGTGCCCATCTCGATAAACCCCGGCCAGCAGCCCCCCAAAAGCGCCCCCCTGACGCTGTTTTTTTGGGTATCGGCTTCGCTCGGGAAAAAAATTTAGGGGCCTTCGAGGGCAGGTTGAGCAAAAACCCTTCGGGGTCCGCCCTTGCTGTAAAAAAATCCATGGAGTTTCTTGTCCTTCGTATATGTGGGCGATATAGTAGATGCAGAGAGAAGGGAAAGGTAATGTTATGGCATCTATATTTCTGTTTCTATCTGTATATATAAAGAACAAATAAACACAGACATACATTATATATATATATAATATATATATAATTATTATATATATTATTAATATTAATATATATATAATTATATATATATATATTATAATTATTTTAATAAATATATATATATAAAATATTATATAATATATATTATTATAAATATATATATATAATATTTTTATATATATATATATATATATAATATTTTAATATATATATATATATTATATATATATATATATATAAATAAAAAAATATATATATTATATATATATATATATAATTATATATTTATATATTTATATATATATATTATCTGTGTGTGTGTGTTGTGTGTGTGTGGGGTGGTGTGTGGTGTGGGTGTGTGTTGGGGTGTGTGTGTGTGTGGGTGTGTGTGTGTATGGTGTGTGTTTGTGTGTGTGTATTATGTATGTATGAAATTTAAATCTTATTCATTTTTTGTTATTTAATCCCTTCTCTACCACTAAAGAAACTGAACGACTGGGTAAACTTAATTTTCTCTGACACATGTCCTTTTATTTAAAATTCGGATAAAATAAAATTTTATTCAAGTATCGGATGAGACACGCTAGTTACAGACTCTTTTACTAAAATTTTTGTGGGCCCGATTTCCTTTTTATGTTATTGTAAAACTTCTTTTTTTTTTTTCCATAAAACGGGGTTCACTGACCTGCCATTACACTTTTTTGGAAAAAAATTCTGATACGTTGTAAGCCCTTAGCAAAAAGTATTTCCGTACCCGTGCATCAACGCCACCTTGACCAGGGGCAGTACTTCTCCTTTCAGGCATTATTCCCCTTCCTAGAAAATTAAGTTAAATTAAATTAAGTAAATTTATTTTTACCCACCCTTTGGCTATTTTTGCTTTCAGGCCGGTTTTGGGCAAAAAAAAATTTTCCCTTTTTTTTTTTTTTTTTTTTTTTTTTTTTTTTTTTTTTTTCGTATTTTTTTTTTTTTTTTTTTAAAAAAAAAAAAAAAATATAAAAAAAAAACCCTTTTGGGGGGGGGGGGGGGGGTTTTGGGGTTTTGTGGGGTTTTTTTTTTTTTTTGTTTTTTTTTTGGGTTTTGTGTTGGTTTTTTTTTATTTTTTTTTTTTTTATTATTATGAAATTAATAAATTTATTATTTATTGTTTTTTAAATTTTTAATAAAAAATAAAAAATTTTAAATTTATTTATTGACACATTCCTTATTATTTAAAATTCAATAAAAATTATATATTAATATATAAATATTAAACTTTTTATAACGTTTTATTATTTTTTATTTATTTAACTTTTTTTTTTTTTATATTATTATATATTAATTTTAAAATTTATATTTAAATTAAAAAAGTATCCCCTATTTAAATTAAGATTAAACAGTATTTTGGGGAATTATTTAAATTTTAAAATTAAATTTAATTAATATTTATTTAATTATTTAATAACTGATTAATTTAAATTTTAAATTGAAATTCTTAATTTATGTAAATAAAATAATAAATAAATATAAAAAATTATTAATATGCTTTGTTGTTTGTTGTTTTTTGCAGGGGTTTTTTTTTTGGGTTGTGGTTTTTTTTTGTATGTGTGTTTTTTTTTTTTTTGGGTTGGTGGTTGGTTTTATTGTTCCCCGGTTGGGTAAGTTGTTTTGTTTTCTTTTACAGTTAATTTAGATTCATTCTTTTTTTTGAGTATTCCATACTTCGAACCTAAACTACTGGAAATAAACTCACATGTCTGGTTTCTTCGGTACCCATAGGAAGGTGCCCCCTATTTACGAGTTTTTGGGTACCTTTCCCCCTTTGATTTTTAAAAATTAAGTTTTCCTTTTTTTTTTCAATATTTTGGGCCCCTCAAGACTCCCAAATTTATGTTCCCCAAATATTTTTGTCCCTTTCTTTCCAATTTGCTAGGGGCTGCGCGTTCCACAAAGGGTACCTTTAAAAACGAAGTTAAATTAGTTGTTATAAGGTTTTTACTTACGTAATGAACTACATTTTTCTTTCCCCTGTTTAAAATTTACGTCCAAGACACTTTGAATCACAAAAATTATCCGACCCTTTTCCTTTTAAAAATTCCGTTGCAGGATTTATCCCCAGTCCTTTGGTATGTCCCGTTTTATTCTCAAAAACTAAAATGTTTTTTTTAACCTTTTTGTTAAGGCGACAAGCTTTTTCCGATGTACGGCCCGTCGGCGTAAACTCATTCATCACCCCCCCCATAGATTCTGTGTGTTCCGTTACCTTTGCTAGCGCAATTTGTTTCAACACCGTTAGCACCCTTTTTTTTTGTGGAAACAGAAGGGTGCACGATCATGTTAAATTTTTTTCCGGTGGAATGGAGCGACCTTTTGGGTTTTTTACTAATTGGAATTTTATTTTTAAAATGTTCAGGGAGTTTTTGTGTATCAGAGGGCGCCGTGTTGGGGTGATTTGTCACGTCATTTTGCTGATTTTATGTTGCGTTTTTTTTGGGAAAACTGAGAGATACGAGGGTTCCCTCAAGCTTTGACCCCAAATGGTGGAAATAAATATTTTTCTATCAGAAATGGATGGTAGTTTAATTTCTATCTCATTTTACACCTTGCTTTCTCGGGGCCGGGATTTTTTCCTCATAGCTTCATTTTGCACTCCCTCCAAACTACCTATTTCTGTTTCCCTTTAACTGCAAAAATGCGTGCTGGTATTTCTACAATGCCTTATAAAACCAAAGTAAAACGTTAGCACTTAACATTGATGCCATTTTCTTCCGCAAGAACTTTAAAAGGTTTTAATTTCCCAATCCTTTTTTGAGGAGGACCAGGCTGCATCTTTACATTCACCCCGAAAATTTTTTATATTGTGGCTTGTCAAGCCCTGGTCACCATGCGAAAAGGGGGTGGGGAGATACATGGTTTAGAGCCATTGTTTTCTCAGCGGAAATGACAAAATCCCATCTGTCCCTTTGCTTGTTCGTCGAGAATTATTTGCTCCTCACTTGTGATGTCTCTGACGATATGTCAAGCTAGCATATAATGGTTTCGCCATCCCAAGGGGATATCTGCCACCACGTGCAGAGGACTTGAACGCATAGGCTGAGAACTCCCCCCTGTGGCCCCAATTTCAAAAAACTGTGAAGGGGAAAACTTCTCACTCCCCTAAAACGGGAATTTGCAGATCTTTTTCGGAGATACACTAATCCATTTAATTTTACCCCGGACCCAAAGCTTACTAATTTTCTAGGAACTTCTCTGTTGAAATGTCAAAGCTGACTTAAGGTCAAAAAAAACAGTGTCTTCCCGGGATTAAGTGTAAAATACCTGCAAAGAAAATGTTGTGTGCTACGTCCCGATAAAAATCCGCAGTCTGGGAAAAAATTTTACCTTGTACCTTACCGAGTTTTTCAAAATTACCCTTTCTAAACTTTGCATACACATGAGGTTAATGAAATTGGTCGGTATTTATCAGTGTTTGATTTCGGTATAGGGAGATTAGACGCGGTCCGGAGCCAGGCAAAATACCTTGGAAAAATTTAACCTGTTGGTGCAAAAGGGGATTACCAGGTACCTGAGCTATAAGGCGGGGGGACACTATAGGTATTCCATCCCCCTGGGGGGACGCTTTTCCTTTTGATCAGTGCATTTGTTAGTTCCCACTAGTGATCTCCAAAGTCTGAGGGGTAGTATCAAACACCAATCTAATGGCAAAATTTGCGTCAATTTAGATTCAAAGGTGACCTGAAATTTGGGGAAGTGAGCTCTTTTTGACGTAGCCCATTGAAAAGGGAATATCTACTTGTGAAAGAGGACTATGGAACTGCGGGTGTTATTGGTTTGCCTAAAATTCGTTTAAATTTTTTTCCGACCCCCGACATTGGGTGTTATTTTTTAATGCTTTGTAAAAATGTTAAAAAGTGTTCTTTTCTGAAATGATTTTTTATTCCCGTAGGTTTTTTTTTAGCTTAAAAATTCAAAAAGGTTGTCAGGGGTATTACCCGTTTGTAGATACATAAGCTCCTGACTCGTTTTTGTTCCCTTAAAATGTGGGGTCACCGACCCAGGTTTTTTTTTGCAGCTTTGTGATTGCTGTTCTTGATTTTCCCCCCTTTTGGCGCCCCAAAAGGTTGAGTAATCAGTACCCTGTTGTCATGTCCATGGAAAATTTACAACATTTGTTTGTGAATCTTTGTACCAGTCATAATACGGATTTAAATGATGCTAAAAGGAAGGGGGATAAAAATTTTGACCCATTTGTTTTTGGTGATGAGTATTATCAACCGTACTCTTTACTATTGCAAAGTGGTCATGATTAGCTCTGTTGCAAGCATGTTCTGACTTTTCCCATGCAAAATCCCTTCCTATTACTAAACTAGCCTGCCCCCCCCACGGGGTTTGCCTGTCTTTATTATCTGTCATAGATCTGTTGTTCACAAAAAGCCGGGGAACCTTCGCCTTTTCTTGCTTGCTATCTCCAAATGTATAATGCTAGTTAAAAAACTCCCATGCATATTTGGGCCCTGATTCTGAAATTTGGGGAGTGAATCAGTCTGAAACTTCTACACCTTGGTTACATTGTAAGAGAGAAAAAAACCCGAGGGTGTTTCGAAAAGAAAAGCTGTACGACATTTTTTCATTAGATTTCGCACCAACTTATGCGGTATGGTGTCACTGACATAATCAAAAGGCCTGTCATTCCTGTGTTCGTATAGGAGTGGTGCCTCTAATTCTAGGGGGGGTTTTTATTTTAGTGACTGATTGAAGGGCCTTGTAAAAGATAAAGTCACATTATTTTTTTGAATTAGTAAAGCAAGTCATTTTTTTACGGTTGACCCACGATATTCCAGAAAGAAAAAGTAATTGTTTTTTTGTCCCCCCATCAACCCCTTTTTTTAAAGATTTGGGCAATTTTGTTTTATAAACTTTTAGTCTGCATATTTTTTGTACTGCATTACGTATTTGTTTGTATCTTTTTTATTTATCTTTTTCGCGCTTTTTCCCCGTATTGATACTATACCATAATCCGTACCGATAGTTTTCGGTGAGTCCCCAGACACCGTTTTCCCTTTGCATTTCGTCAGCGCTTTTTACGGCCGGTCGTCACTGTTTTCAGATGGTCCCCGGCGTAATATAATATCAGAACCTCTTCGTTGCAGCATCACAACATCAACATCATCAGAACGCACGTATAAATAATTCAGAGCCCCATTCGTATTTTCACATCACTAACACATCAAACGCCTTTTCCCGTCTACACGCTCCTTTTGTCTGGGGTAATAATAAAATCAAGGGCCTCATTCGTTTTTTAACTCATGCATCACTAACATCTCAGAACGCAATTTCCCTGTCTACACATCATTTTGTTCTCCATTTCTTTTTTTTCAATTCAGCAATCTCTTGCCTGAGCTTTTTTTTATTTCAGCAATCTCTTTCCCAGCTTCTTTTTCCTCGGGTATCCATGTCTTTTTCACCCGTGGTTTCCTGTGGCCTGTTTCCTAGGATGGGGAATCCCCCCGGCAGTTTTGGGGAAATTTCCGTGGGTTGGTGACGTCAGCGGCCCCGGGTGGGGGTTTTTTTGGGGGGGGGCGGGGCCCCCACTCGCTGTCGATGGGTACGTCGGGGAGGTGGGGGGGGGGGCTCGTGGCGGTTTGTGAGGGCAGTTACGGTGCCAGGCCTCCACCCCCCCGCTCTGCACCTGACGCCCCTCTTCACGATGGTGGCGGGGTCCTCATTGTCGTTGTCCCTTTTCCGTCGTTTCTTGCAGGCAGTCCTTTGCCTGTGACTCCTCACAACCCAAGCTGGTCCTTCCCGCAATTTTTAGTACTGGCCATAACCTTGACATTGTAGGAAATACAACCTCTGAGCACCACGGTCGAAGGACCGGCTCTTGACTTCCAAAGATTGGTACTCTGTAGGTGGCGGCTGTTCACCGCTCCTACAATGATGAGCCTGTTCAAGGGCTGTCCCTCCTTATAGATCCCCGGGGTTTAAAAAAGCCCCGGGGAAAATGCAGGGGTTCCTCGCGGCCGCCTCCTTCGAACCTGGTAACCAGGTTTTCCCCGTATTTTTTCTTTTAGGCTGAAACTCGTCTTTGTTTTTTCAGAGAGATCCCCGCAAAATGCCTTAATCTCATGGGACATATTTTTTTTGTTGTTCTCGTCGTAATGACAGCGCGAGGGGTATCCATCTCCCCTCACCATTCTACGGCCTTCCTCTTGGAGGGGCCCGGCTGACCTCCCCCTCCACCTTATTTATCGAGGAAAGTCGTGTCCTCAGGAAAAACCAGCTAAAGTACCCCTCCCGGGGGGGATGGGTTCGCGCTTTTTGGGGCATTCCGTTTGCTTTCTTGTCAGGTTCTGGGGTTATTTGGCATGGTTTTCACTTTTTTCCTTTTTTGGTCTGAACGAGTTGAAACCCCCGTTATCACATAGGGTCGGGATCGAATCCCATCGTTTAATCCCTATTTTCGTGGATCATCCCTCCCATAGGGTGGAGAGTTGAGGGGGTGGGAGTTGGCACTGGTACTGGGGGGGCATCGAGCGGTCCCCACCCTCATCCTGGTGGACAGTGAGGGGGTGGTTGTCCCGTCCGTTCTTGGGTGATTAAATTTCCCCGCGGGTCGGGCGCGGGGAGGGTGCGAGCGCCAGGGCAAATGCTGTCACACATCATTCACCGGTCCGCCCAAAGTCGTTGGGCGCACCCGTACCCCTTGCTCACACTCAGTATTCGAAAATTTTTTTAGGCAATGTTTTTTTCTGGAGTCCCTCCATTACCACACAATTTTGGGGTATGTACCACACACACACCACGCCACTCTGAGTTAAGGCAAACCCCGTTTGAGGGGGTTTATCCCCGTAAAATCGTCCCCGAACACGGAGAAATCCTGATGACGTCCTGCTTTGGTGTTACTAGGCTTACAACTGATTCCTAGAAAGTTAGTGAAATTTGGCGACACAGTCACCGTAGACTTTCGAAGAATGGCCCATGGAAAGTGCGACCACTTACCTACCGAGGGAATGGGAACACAAAATTTTTAATTCGCAATCTGCCAAGCTCTTATAAACGGTGCACAATGCACACGGCAATTGCAATGGGAGGAAACGCTCCCCTCCCTTCATTGTTCGGATAGGAAAGGATTAGTGATACAAAAAGCCAATTTGCCTTCGCAGTTTTGAAAATTCGCATCGTAGTTTGGGAGAGAGCGGGCTTTCCCATTTTTCTCTGATCCGGTGATGGGGCCGGGGGAGGGAAGCCCTTTTAGCGTTTATACTTAGGGTACAGACGTACCACACACACCACCACACACACACACCACACACACACACACACACACCACCCACACACCCCAAAAAACACACCCACACAAAACAACACACCACATACAACACAACAACATATGCCATAAATAGTCGCATAATATGTATATGTATTAATATCTATCTATCTATTGTCTTTCTATCTTCTTTATTTTTCTATCGATTTTTTTATCATATAAAATTATATATATATATATAAAATTTTATATAAAATATATTTTTATTATAAAATATATATTATATTATATTAATTATTATTGTTCAGCTGGTATGTCCTAAGAGAATTCAGGGAAAGAGCAGCTCCGCTGAATCTAATTCTCCCGATGCGGGGCCCAGAATCTGACGAAAAGTCAAGTGGGCCCGAAAGAATGCTATATTCACTAACAACAGTCCCTTTGTTAAAAACTAAAGGGTTGTAAATTCTCTTGTTCTTCACTGATTTCATTCACATCATTTCCCTATTTCAATGTTCATTAAATTTGGTTTTGCATAAAATATTAAAAGTTAATTCATTATTTATGGGTCTTCTATTAAGTACATCCACTTTTATTATTGTAAGGGACTTTTTTTATTGTATTTCAAGCCTCTTTTAATAAATGTATCTTCAATTATTCATTGTATTTAAATTGACAAACGGATTTGGAAAAAAAAAAAAATAAAAACTAATTTCCAAACATTTTTTTATAATTCCCAAAACACAAAAAGCAAAAAAGAATATTCTACCTGTGCGGTTATTCTAAAATGTAAATCGCCCTAACCCCCAAAAAGATATTACCAACCGTAAAAAAAAAGAACATCAACCGGCAGAGAGGGCTAGCCAGGCTTTTTGGGAGAAGAGGAGTACCCAGGCAATTTGCCAAAGGGAAAACAGGTGGCGCTCAAGACGGGGGGGGGGGGGGGACGAACGCTATTTCAGGGACTGCCCCAATTCCATTCTTTTCTTTACCCCCAAACTCAGTTTTTTTTACTTTTTTGTTTTTTCCCCCAAAAACCCAAAAAAATTTTACTTTGGGTTT
>NW_023658093.1:12842-25252 GCF_015228065.2 Penaeus monodon
TTTTTTCAGTTGATTTTTGTACAATAAAGTATTTACATCATATCAAAATTAACTGAAATCATTAGATTAGCCTTTCCGACGATCTTAATGCCCATTTAAAGTTGATCTGTTCTACTTCCACAGTACAAGCGTGACGTTTAAATGCCCACTGTTAACTCAAGAAATGAGGTTTGTGACGATAGGCCTTATTTTCCTTTATTTAAGTATAATTTCCTGTCTTTAATCTAAAAGGAAATTTTGTGACCTAGTTTGGGGATCTCTGCTTGGGGGAAATTGCGAAAGGATACTTGTCTGGATACAAATAACTGAAGATTGTACAGAGAAGATCATTTAAAAAGGGGGTTAAATTTTTTCCTTTTTTACCTCGTTAGGCTTTATTGTTTTTCTCTGTCTTGCTTTTCTTTCTTTCAAGTTTTTTTTTTTCCCTTTTTTTTTCCAATGTCAGAAGATAAACTTTCTGTTATTTCTTTTCTTTTCTTTTTTTTCTGTATTTTCCAAAACAGTGGGAAATTTTCTTCAATAATTCAAAAAAAGAACTGTTCTTTCGTAGATGAATATTTTGTATTCTTAAAAAATAATTTGTTGTTCCAGTAAAGAAATTTTTTGTTGTTGTTTTTTAAGTCCAGGCTGGGTTTTTTGTTCAAAAAACATTAATTTTGAAAACTTTGTCTACTGATGAAAACGGAGGAAAAAGGGGGAAGGAATGGAATTGTTCACTAAAATAGGACACACGTACCCCATGCACACAGCCCCCCTGACCAGGCCCTCCCCACTCCGGGTATGCCCTAGAATGAGAAATACAAACCCAACTGTACACACAACAAAATCATTACCCTCCTGAGTGACAGGATTCAAACTCTGTTCTGGTTTTTTTTTTTTTTTTCTTCTTTTTTCTTTCTTTTTTTCTTTTTTTTTTTATAAATGCTTAATACTTTTTTTCCATCTTTTTTCTATTTACTGAATACATACCAGTGGGAAATCCGGGGTAATCCAGAGGAAAACGGATTGTGGGTTTCGTATGGAATAAAATTTTACCATGTACTTTAAATAATAGCACCTACCATTTACACTGGCCCCACCCTCTTTTTAAATTTTCCCTTTCTTTAAATTTTTAAGTATTAGAATAATGCGGGAAAAGGGGGGTTTTCCCCTAATATGTGCATCCCACGCACCACACCACGCACACACACCACACACACACACACACCACACACACACCACCCCCACACACACACACCACACCACCACCAACCACACAAATGCCTTTCGTCCCTCCACTTCACTCTGCCCCCCAAGTTTTCCCCTTAAAAAGGCAATCAATTTGGCTCGACAGTATCTGCAATTTTCCAAAATTTTTTACAAAACTCTGCCACTACTCCGCCAGGTCATTTCCATTTACAACTTTTTTCTTTTCTTTTTTTTTTCAATTTAAAACTTTAATTTGTTCCCTTTATTTGGGGTTTTTCTTGATTTTGCTTGATTTGCTTGTTTCTTGTTGTTTTCTAATTGGACTTTTTGGGGGAGATTTTCTGTTGTGTAAAGAAAGGTAACCTACGTTGCTGATAATTTTTAAAAGACAAAATTCTAACTATCCTTAAAATTGAGGGAAGATCATACCCGATAGGGTTTAAAAAAAAAAATATGGGTGCTGCTGGGGTGTGTATTATATGATGTGGGGGGTGTGTGGGGGTGTGTGTGTTCGTGTATGTGTGTATGTGTATTTATTAATATATTTTTGTATGTGTGTGTGTGTGTGTGTTTGTGGTGTGTACTGTGTGTATTGTAGGTAAATAGTGTGTGTGTTTGTCTATTGTGGTGTGTGTGGTGTGTGGTGAAACAGATCATTCTCTTCCTCCAATTCACTTTATAAACTACGAAAGCAACTTTAAAACCCCTCTTTTTTACACTTCGAAAAAAAAATAAATTTTGTGAAAATACGAATGATCTCACCAAGCAAGAAGATTAACTGACGAGATGCGCTCGATCGAAAAATCATCTTCATCGTTAATTATCTCCCGCTTTGTTCCTCTGCCCTTAGTCCAATGAAACTCTGCGCCATAAAATAGAAAACGACGAAAGAATTTCTGTACAGGTTTTGTGCACGTTAAAAGATAATAATAATAACTGACGTAATTGGATGTGGGAAATGACAATTTCGATTGGCAGGAATTCCCAAAAGGTGATCTAGAGAATTTTCAAACCTACGGGATTGCATCATTTTTTCTCTCTTTCCTAGCTTTTCGCTTTCTCCCCTCTCTCTCTCTCTCTCTCTCTTCTTTTCATCTTCTCTCTCTCCCCTCCAAGTTCTCTTCTCTCTCTCCCCCCTCCCCCTCTTTCTCCCCTCTTCTCCTCTTTTTCCCCCCTCCCTCTCTCTCCACCCACCCTGATATGTATGTCTGTCTGTGTATTATCTGTGTATATACTCACATATTTGGGTTTCTTTTAATTCCAAAACAATGAGTTTTTTTTTCAACAGAAAAAAATGTATGCTTAAACACTGCAATGCTATCTTACAAAATTAATGCTTCTTGAAAAGGGATTACTTTTTAAAAAATTTTCAATTATTTATTTTTACAACAAACTTTTTTTTTTTTTTTTCTTGTACAAGAAGGCAGGGAAGTTTTGAGGTTAAACAGTTTTACGTTTAATTTTCCGTTCAGAACCATCGCGCGACCACACACACACACACACACACACACCACACACACACACCACACAACAACACACACACACACACCACAACACACACACAAAACCACCACACACAACACAAACCACAACACATAACACTCACACACACACACACACACCAAACAAACACAAAAACACACAACCAAACACAACACACTACATAAATTCTTAAACACAAAAGCATGAAATGCAAATACATAAATACTTACTATACACACGAAACTAACCCATATCACCAACAAGATTCTATACATAGTGTGTTACTCTTGTTACATAATTACTACATTAGTTGTATCATTTCAGTTGTTTTCGTATCATTTCTTTTTTTATCTTTTATTATCATCTCTATCGTATAATTGAATTTTTCTCAAAATGTCTAAAATTAAAAATTTTGGGGGTTTTATTTTAAAAAAAATTATAAAAATTCCTGCTGTTTCTTTTTTTTTTTTGGGTTTTATTCGGTAAATAACTCTTTTTTCATCTTCACCATCACATTTTTAATAGTTTTTCTTATCACATTATCGATATTATTGTCACTATTTTATTCCCTATTATTATCATATTGTTGTTTTTGTTATTATTATTTATTATCATTATTTCTATTTCATTTCTTTATCATTTTATTATTAATTGTCTTTAATATCACTCAATTTTTATTATCATCATTATCAAAATCATTATTTTCATTGTCTTTATCACATCACATTTATTGTTTTATTAATCATCTTTATTATATCCTATCATTTTTATTTTTACCACTCATTATTAGCTCATTATCATCAAAAATTTATCTTAGCCCATTATCTTATCAATACAATCATTGAGAATTGCCTTTGGGTATTACATCAGCATTAATATATTGTTACGATTGCAACTAAAAGTCACTGCAACAAATAAATAAAAAAACCAAACACAATGAGTATTTGGATTTCGCCTGAGCAACAAAGCTGTTTTCAAAAATTTTTTCTTTTCTAATCGCGAATGATTACGCTCATAATGAATGTGAAGTAATTGCATATCGTCGTTTTGAATTTCATCCTCAAAAATCTGGGATAATTTTCTGGCATTTGATAGGGAATTACGGCTCAAGAGATAAAGTGTCGAAACATGGGTGTGCTTTATTGCTCCAAGTGTTGTGTGATTTTTTATTTGGGGGAGTTATTATTGTGTGTTGCCGGGTCTTGTGTGAGTGTTGCGTGTGCTAGGGGTGCATTATTCGTGTGGCATGTGGTGTGTGTGTTGGGGTATGTGTGTGTGTTGTGTTTGTGTGTGTGGTTGTGTGTGTTGTTGTGTGTGTGTTTGTGGTGTCATACCATACGGACTACACCCCTACACACACACGATATTATTGGGGTTTGTGTTTTGTGTGTTTTATGTATTACTATTATTATCATTATTATTTTAAAGTAAAATAAAATCAAAAGTTAGTTTAAGGGCTAAAAAAGCCTACAGTGGAATTGGGGAGTCCCCGCAATAGCGTTCGTCCCCCCCCCCCCCCGTCTTTAGCGCCACCCGCTTCCTTGGCAGAATTCCTCGGTCACTCCTCTTCTGCCATAAGCCTGGGCTAAAACCTCTCTGCCGGTTGATGTTCTTATTTTTTTAGTTTAAATCTTTGTTCGGGTTAGGGGCTATACTACATTTTAGTAAATACCGCCAGTAAATTTCTTGTTTTTGGGGGTTTTTGTGTGTTGGTGAATTATAAAAATGATTGTAAATATTAGTATTTACTTTTTTTTTCCAAATCTCTTGTCAATTGAAAAATACAAATAAAATAATTGAAGATACATTTTATTAAAAGAGGCTTCAATCAATAATAAAAGTACCTTATAAATAATGAATGATGGATGTCATTAAAAAGACCTCATAAAATAATAATTAACATTTAAATGATTTATGCAAAACCAAATTAATGAACATTGTAAATAGGAATAAAAATATGAATGAAATCAGTGAATAAAAAGAAGAAAATTGACAATCACTATTAGTGCTTTAAAGAAAGGGCTGTTTTACGTATTATAGTCTTCATATCAGCCCCCTTTACTTTTCGTCTTAAATTCCCGGGACCGATCAGGAAATTAGAGTTTAGGGGGAGCTCCTTTCCCCAAATTCTCTTAGTGACATACCCGCTGCAACAAAATATATATATAATATATATTATATTATATATATATATTATATTATATATTATAATATATTATATATTATATTGTATATGTTGAAAATCGATAGAAAAATAGCAGACGTGAAAACTTAGAAATAGATTTTACATACATAAATATATTCGTACATATTTTGTGCATATTTTGTTTTGGGGGTTTTTGGGGTGTTGGTGTGGTGTGTGTGGTGTGTGTGTGTGTGTTGTGTGTGTGTGTTGTGTGTGTGTGTGGTGGGGGGGGGGTGTTGTGTGGTGTGTGTGCGTACCTGACCCTAATATGAAAACGCTAAAAAAGGTTCCCCTCCCCGGGGCCCCCATCACGCGGATAGAAAACCTCGAATCCGCTCTCTGCCAACTACGACTGCAGCAATTTCAAAACTGCGAAGGCAAATTGGCTTTTTGTATCACTAATCCTTTCCTATCCGAACAATGAAGGGAGGGGAGCGTTTCCCCTCCCATTGCAATTGCCGTGTGCATTGTGCACCGTTTTATAAGAGCTTGGCAGATTGCGAATATCATAACTTTGTGTTGCCATGTCCCTCGAGTAAGGTATAGGGCGCCTTTCCAGGGGGCCTTCTTCGAAGTCTACGTACTGTGTCCCAAATTTCACTAACTTTCTAGGAATCAGTTGAAAGCCTAGAAACACCAAAGCAGGACGTCATCAGGATTTCTCCTTGTTCGGGACTTTTTAGGGGGATAACCCCCTCAACTGGTTTCCTTATACTCAGATGTCGTGGTGGTGTGTGTGTACAACAACCAAATTGTGTCGGTATTATGGTCAGGGACTCCAAAAAAAACGTGCCTAGTAAAAATTACGAATACTGAGTGTGATGCTAAGGAACAGGGTCTGAAACCCCGACCGTTGGCGAGCCCCCGTTAATGTATTGTGAAGCACTTGACCTGGCGCTCGCCCCCCCCCCCGCCCCCCCCCGGGGGAAAATTAAATCACCAAAAAGGGGGAGGGGAAAACCACCCCTCACTTCCACCATGGTGAGGGTGGGGACCCTCGATGCCCCCCCGTCCCAGTCCCAAACTACCACCCCCTCAACCCTCCCCCTATGGGGGATTGATTCCACCGACCTAGGGATTAAACGATGGGATTCGACTCCCGCCCCTATCTGATAAGAGGGATTCCAACTCGTTCGCCCAAAAAGGGAAAAAAAGTAAAAACCCATGCCGAAAAACACCACAACCTGACCAGAAAGCAAACGGATGACCAAAAGCGCAAACCCATCCCCCCCCGGGGAGAGGACATTAGACGGGTTTTCCGAGGAACGACTTCCGTCGATAAAAAAGGGTGGTGAGGGGGTCACCACTGCCGCCCTCCAAGAGGAAGGCCCGCTAGACTGGGGCGGGGGAGATGGTTTACCCTCGCCTACGTCTATGTCACAGAACAACAACAATTTTGGGGCCATATGATTAAGGGAAATTTTTGCGGGGTCTCTCTGCAAAACAAGAGGGGTTTTCACCTAAAAAAAAAAAATAGGGGGAATACCTGGTTACCAGGTTTCCGAAGGCGCCGCTGAGGAAGCACGCATCTTCCGGCTTTTTTAAAGCCCGAGGATCTAAAGGAGGAAAACCCCCTTAAACAGGCCATCTTGTAGGGAGCGGTGAACAGCCGCCCCCTCAGAGTACCAATTTTTTGGAAATACTAGAGCCAGCTCCTTCGCCCGGGGCTCAAGGTTGTGTCTGCTCAAGTGTAAAGGTTAGGGCCCACGTAGCAAATATTGCAGGAAGGACACAGCATGTGCTGTCTTGGGGCGGGAGCTCCCAGGAAAAGGGACTGCCCTGCAAGAAACAGGGAAGGACAACGACAATAGGACGCCGACCATCGTGAAGGGTGCGTCGGGTGCAGAGGGGGGGTGTGCGGCCGGGCACCGTAACTCCCCTCACAAACCGCCACGAGCACCCCCCCCACCTGCCCCGACCGTCCCCATCACAGCGGAGTGGGATGCCCCCCCCAGCCACACACACCCACCCCGGGGCCGCGTGACGTCCCCACCCACGGAATTCCCGAAAACTGCCGGGGGGATTCCCACCTAGGAAACGTGCCACGGAGAACCCTGGTGAAAAAACATGGATACGGCCGGGGAAAATAAAAAGCTCGGAAAGGGAATTGCTAAATGAAAAAACACACAAGATTGCTAAATTGAAAAAAAATGATAATAAACAAAAGTGATGTGTGACGGGAAAATGTGCGTTCTGATGTGTTAGTGATTCAGTGATGTTGAAATACAATGGGTCTCTGATATTATTATTACGCACGACAAAAGGACGTGTAACGGGGAAAATGTGCGTTCTGATGATTTAGTTGTTAAAAATACGAATGAGGTCTCTGATATTATTATTATCACGTGCGTTCTGATGATGTTAGTGTGTTATTGACTGACAAAGAATGGGGTCTTTTGATATTTTTAAACCACGGCGGCCCAAATCTAAAAACAGTGACCCCGGCCCGAAAAAATGACGCTGACGAAATGCGAAGGAAAGGGCTATCTGGGGGAATCACTCAAAAAATCTACAGGTACGGATTTTCGTATAGTTCAAACCAAAAGCGCGCAAACAGAAAAAAAAAGAAGATACAACACAAATACGAAAATGGGGGACAAGAAAAATGCAGACTAAAGTTTTCATCAAACAAAATTTGACCAATCTTTTTAAAATAGGGTGTGATGGGGGAAGAAAAAATTACTTTTTTTTTCAGGGAAAATTTACGTGGGTAAACCGTAGAATTAAATGATTGTTTTACTATATTCTAAAATAATGTTGACGTTATCTGTTTACAAGAGCCCTTTCACATCAGTCACTAAAATAAAAACCCCCCTAGTTTAAAGGGGCTACCATCCTATACGAACACGGGAAAAAGGGGCCTTTTGATTTTATTTAGTAAACCATAACCGCATATTGGTGAGAAATCTAATGAAATAATTTCAGTATCACATTTACTATTCGAAACCCCGGGGGTTTTTTTCTCTTTTAAATTTATACCAAGGTTAAAATTTCAGACTGATTCCTCCCCAAATTTTCAAAAATCCGGCACAATATCAGGGAGTTTTTTAATCTAACATTTACATTTGGAGATGTCAATGCAATGAAAAGGCAAAGATTCCGACATTTTGTGAAAAACAACTATGACGTATATATACAACGGGAAAACTCACGTGGGGGGGGGGCGGGCCAATTATGTAATAGGAAGGGATCTTGTGCATGGAAACGTCAGAAGCATCTTGCAACAGAGCTATCATGACCACTTTGCAAAGGCGAGATACCTGTTGATAAACTCATCCCAAAAAAAAATAGGGGCAAAAATTTTTTCCCCCTTACCTTTAGCATCACTTTAAAACACGTATCTTACTGGTACATGATTACCAGTAAAAAGTGTTGATAAATTTTTCCATAAAATGCAGTTCACTGTTACTACAACACTTGGTCTGTCCAAAGAAAAACCCTTTAAGAACAGCAACTCCAACGCGCAAAAAAACTAAGGGGTCCGGGGACCCTACTTATTAAGGGAACAAAAACGAGTTCAGGGGCTTTTATGATATCACAAGCAGGGTAAACCCCTGGACAACCTTATTGAATTTCTTAAAACTAAAAAAAACCCACGGGAAAATTAAAAAATCTTTCAGAAATGAACACTTTGAACAATTCCTACAAAAAATTAACAATAACACCCCAATGTCGGGGTCGGGAAAAAAAATTAAACGAAATTTTAGGCAAACCAAATAACCCCCCGCGTTCCATAGTCCTCTTGCACAAGTAGATATGCTCCTTCGTCAATGGGGGGGAGCGTCCAAATTGAGCTCACTTCCCCAAATATTCAGTCCCCTTAGTCCCTCTAAAAATTCACGAAATTTGCCATTGGAATTGATGTTCTGATACTGACCCCTCGCTTTGCTGAACACTAGTGGGAACTGAACAAAGCCTGTCAAAGGAAAAGCCCGCCCCGGGGAGGGTGGAATTCCCCTTTTGTCCTCCGCCTTAAGCTCAGGTTCCTGGGAATCCCCTTTTCACCTATACAGGTTAATTTGTCACAAGGTATTCTCCTGGCTCCCGGACACGCAGTCTATCACCCCATACCGAAACAAAAACTGATAAAAACCGCCAAATTTTATTAAAATCATGTGTATGCAAAGTTCTAGAAAAGGGTAATTTTGAACAGACCGGTACAGGGGTTCAAGTAAAATTTTCTCCAGACTGCGGGTTTCTTCGGGACGTAGCACACAAAATTGCTTTGCAGAGTACTTTTCACACTCTAAACCAGGGGAACACACTGTTTTTTTTTGACCTTAAGTACTTTTGACATTGCAACGAGAAATTATCCTAGACATTAGTAGCTTTGGCATCCGGGTAAAATATTTAACTGGATTAGAATGACTCTCGAAAAATCTGCAATTTTCCCTGTTCGGGGAGTGAGAGTTCCACTTCACAGTCTTTTGAATTGGGACGCCCCAGGGGGGGAGTTCTCACCCTATCTGTTCAGTCCCCATGCACAGCGGTGGCAGATATCCCACTTGGGGGTGGCAAACCATTATATGCTATGCTGATGACATATGCGTCAAACATCATCACAATGAGGATGCAAATAAATTCTCGAAGAATCACAGCAAGGCACTGAGTGTGGATTATCATTTTCCGCTGAGAAAACAAAGGGTTAAAACCCTTATCTACCCCCCCCACTTTTTTGCTAGGGACCAGGGCTTGACAATGCCCAAGTATAAATATCGGGGGGAATGTAAATGTGCAGACCTGGTCCTCTCTCTAAAAAAAAAGACCTGGGAAGTGAAACCTTTTAAATTCTTGTCGGAAGAGAAAAATGGCATCAATTTAAGTCGCTAGACTGTTTTTACTTGGCTTTTATAAGGCGTTTTTAGACTACCATGCACTGCACTTGTTGCAGTGTAAGGAATCAAAATAGGTAGTTTGGGGGTAGTGCAAAAAGAAGCTATGAGGATTATCCTCGGGGCCCCCAGAAAAGCAAAAGGGTATAAACATAGATCAAATTAAACTTACCCTCCATTTTTGATGAAAAATATTTATTTCCACCATATTTGGGGGTCAAAAGCCTGAGGGAAACCCCCGTTCTCTCAGATTTCCAAAAAAAACTGCAACATAAAACACCAAATAGACGTGACAACACAACCACGCGCGCCCCCCTGATACACAAACTCCATGAACATTTAAAATCAATGTTCCAATTATAAATACCAAAAGGGCCTCCTTCCACCATGGAAAAAATTTAACTTATCGGCACCCTTTCTGTCTACCCAAAAAAAAAGGTGCATAACTTTTTTTGAAACAAATTGCGCTAGCAAAGGTAACGGAAAACACAGAATCTATGGGGGATATGCATATGAGTGTTACGCCGACGGATCCGTACATCTGGAATGTCTGTGATACAGCCCTTCAACCCCTAAATGAGGATAAAAACTTGGAATACACACGGGTTTTGGAGATATCTCGACAACCCCAAAATTTCTTGGATAATCCCTTTGCTAAAGTGTTATTAAAACCTCAAAAACAAGTGTAAAATTTTTTTTGAGTTATTTTTAATTTTTAATTTTTTCCCTTTTCAACACGTATTCAACATTCAATTTTGATTGAAAACTTTCATGTTGCCCACGCCTACAGATAGCCCAGGGTTTTTAAATAAACTTACTTCTTTTTAATTAATTTTTTAGGGAAGAATAATGCCCAGCAAAGGTAAGGCTGTCCCTGGCAAGTTCTTAGATGCAACAGGTCCGGGGAACCTTGTAATGGTTTTTAAGAAACGGTTTTTCCAAGAATTGTAATGGGAGGTCAGTGAAGCCCCTTATGGAACAAAAAAAAATAGCTTTCCAATGCATACCAAAACTCAGGGCCCCCCTAAAAATTAGGGAAAAGACTTGTAATATTTCATCCGATACTTGAAAATATATGTTATACCTAATTTTTTTAAGGAATTTCCCAGACTAAATGTTTTCCCAAAGCGTATTTTTTGATTGGGAGAAGGGGTTAAATCAAAAAAAAAGAAAAGTTCATATTAAAACTAATCATCCAAACCCACAAACCAAATAAACACCCAAAAACCAACCCAACCAAAAAAACACCAAAAAACCCCACACAACAACAACCCAACACAACACCCAAACAAAAAAACAACCAAAAACAAAAAAAAAACACACCACAACACCACACAAACGTTTTAAAATTTTATATTTATATATTAATAATTTATTTATATTATTTTAATAATATAAAATAATAATATTTTAATTTTATTTTATTAAAATAAAAAAAAAATATAAAATTATATATAAAAAATAAAAAAAAAAAAATAACAAAAACAAAAAAAAAAAACAAAACAAAAAAAAAAAACCAAAAAAAAAACCAAAAAAAATAAAAAAAAAAAAAATAAAACCAAAAAAAAATATATATTATACCTGTATATATATATATATATTATATATATAAATTTTAAAAATATATATATAATATCATATATATATATATATATATATATATATATTTAATATATATACTTTTTAAAAAATTTTATTATTTATTATATATATTATTTAATTTTTTATATATATATTTTACATTTCTCCCATCTCTTTTATCTTTATATTTTATATATATATATTTTAATATTTTTAATAAAAAATTTAAAATATATATAATGATGTCGTGTTGTATCTGTGTATTTTTATATATACGATAATATACAAAATATGATGCACTACACATTCCCTTTCCCCTTCTCTCTGCTCTACATATCCCGACATATACAAAGGGGACAAAAACTCCAGGGCTTTGTACATAAGGGCGAGACTCCGAAGGCTTTTCCGCTCAACCTGCACTCGAACCTAAAATTTTTTCCCGGCGAAGCCGAACCCACCAAAAAACAGGTCTGGCGGGGGGCTGCGAGGGGCTGCTGGCCGGGCTTTATCGGATGGGCACTGAGGGTGTTTGGACACGTAAGATGCTGGTTTTTTGTTTTATATACTGATATTTTAAAATGAAGGGAGAAAGGAGGGGAGGGAAAGGGAGAAGAGAAAAGAAAGGGGAGGGAGAGAAGGGGGAAGGAGGGGGGTTGGGGGGAAAGGGGGGAGGGAGGCGGGAGGGAAGGAGGAAAGGGGAGAGGATGGGAGGGGGGAAAAAAAGAAAGGAAAAGGGGAGAGAGAGGAGG
Organism: Penaeus monodon; assembly: GCF_015228065.2. NCBI lineage: Eukaryota > Metazoa > Arthropoda > Malacostraca > Decapoda > Penaeidae > Penaeus > Penaeus monodon. The sequence goes on from NW_023658093.1 coordinate 24,860, forward strand.
AGAGAGAGAGAGAGAGAGAGAAGGAGAGGGGAAGGGAAGAAAGGAAGAGAAAGGGGGGCGAAGATAGGAAGAGGGGAAGAGAGAGGAGAAGGAAAAGGGAAGGGAGGGAGGAAAATGGACACTGAAGGTTTTAATGATATGATGGGCGGTGTGGAAGGGGAGGGGGACTGAGGGGGCGGGGTGGGAGGGAAAGGGAGAGAGAGGGGGAGTGAATAGGGAAAGGGAGCGTAAAGAGGAAATACAGGCAACGAGGGAAAATTTTTAAGGGTTTCTATTCATATATAAAACATGTATACATACATACATACCAAAAATTTTTATATTGTTTTTTTTTAAAAAAAAAAATGTTTTTTTTTAAATTTTTAAAATTTTTATATAATATAATTTTTATAT
>NW_023658094.1:0-10000 GCF_015228065.2 Penaeus monodon
AAATTAACAAGCGTGTTTTTTGTTTTGGTTTGGTTTGTTTTTTTTTTTTTTTTTTTTTTAAGTACGATATCCTGGAATTGTTTGTTTATCGACAGAATTTCCCCCTTCTTTCAACAAATTTTTCAATTATAGCTGCATATTTCTTGAAACATGAATTTATATATACATCTATGTATGGCAGCTAAATCAAATAAAAATTTGCAAAATCGTCAATACCTTTACAAATGCTTCTCGTGGGTCGGGCTACAACATTTAGTAGCGGCTAACTGAATGACTATATTTTTCTTTTTTTAACTATCTTTTCGTTACTTAACACTGATTAAATAAACAGAAAACATGCTATACCATATTCTTCTTTACAGAAATTTGTTTAAACGGAAAACCGCAGTAGGGCTACAATTAATATATAGATTGTAAAGGGCTATCATCCTTAGTACAATGGTGAACAGAGGGTAGTTATACTTGTAAACGGCTTGACTCTTTATTTCTGAGAGTTGACACCACGCAGTATAAGAACACGACATGTTTAGTTATACGGGTTATCAGGCCGTGCGGAGGTCACGGTCAGCCCACCCGGAGGGAGGCGAGGGTTGACCTTAGCGCGGTGGTAGCTTAGCACGAACTCCCGGTCAAACGAGGTCAGATATAAAATGTGACCTCCACCCTCGCTGAGCGGGTGGTTCTTATTTGGGACATTTGGATCCACATGGAAAACAGCCATGTGGTCCACTGGTAACCGAAATAGAATTATCCACATCCTGTAACAGAAATAGAATTATCCACATCTTATATTGCTCGGCCACCTACTCGCGCCTCGCCCTCGAGGCGCCTTCAAGGGTGACCTAACTTAGCTGGTCGTCTCGTTCTCCTGTGTTGTCCTGGTGCCTTTTCGTGGCTTCTCGTCCCTGTCGTCGTCATCCTCCTGGTCCTCGGTGTAACTGTCCGTCCTCGATGTCCACACATCCTCGAAAGTCTCGCACAGGTCCTCCTTGACTTCGGATCGTCTGACCTCCTCGTAGTCCTGGCCCAGGCCTAACTCGGCGGCGTCCTCGTCCACACGTCCTCACAGATCTCGTCCAGGTCCCTCTCGCGTCCACACGTCCTCGTAATCTTCGTCCGGATCTACGGGCGTCGGGGCAGGAGCGGCATCTCGGGCGGCTGATATCTGCGCTACGAACTCCTGGAGTTGACCGGATCTGCAGGCGTCCGCCAGGCGTCGCCTATGCACAGCATTCTGGGGCGACTGGTACCTGCGGCAAAAGTGTTGGTTCGCTGGATCTACGAGGAGTCCGGCAGGCAACGCCCGTCCACTACACTGGGACGGCTTAACACCTTTTCTGACGAAATCTTGGTCCGCGGGCCTATGGCGATCTTCGATGACGTCCTTCCCACGGCATCCTAAGGTGACCGGAACTGTAGCAGGTTCTCCTTCGGTGCCGTGTCGGTCCGACTGCAATATATAGTTGGGGAACCAGATCATACACGTAAGGGCCAGAGTAAGAGAAAAAGAAAGGCAAACAGAGAAGAGGTGGTGTTATCTACCACTAGCCGGTTATTTATGAAATTTGCGGTTTTTAATGTGGTTTTTTTAAAACTATTTTCGTCTTTTTTTTATTTTGTGTTTACTTTCACAAGATAAGAAGAAAATAGAAGAGGGAGATGTCAGTAGCGGGCCGGGAAGACCTGACTTGAACTACCCACCGTCTCTGATAGATATGAGAATAGATAAGGGAAAGACATCGGCGATCCGCGAAGATCTATTTGAACCATAGTCGTCACACAGATAAGATATAGATGTAACTTGTACATTATGTACGAACCACTCGTCACGACGGAACAAAAATTGCGGGCTAAAGAGATACATAATAAATCTTACGCCGGCACTAAGACAGCACCAGCCTTATAATGAAAAGGGTCAGTGTCTTTTGTCCTGCGTGTTTGAGTGAGGTGAAGGTGTGTGTGTGTGTGTGTGTGTGTGACAGCTAGCGTTAATGAGAGGGAAGCGAGTGACCTCACACAGAGAATGAATCACAAACACAAATATTAACGTTCACTATAACAAAACTGAAGTAAATTAGCAATGCTAGCTATTTAAGATTATTTCAACTACCACATTGAATTCAACATATAATGATATGCGACAGAATGTACGCATGAATGAATGGTGACATAAAAAAAATTCACTAACTTTTTATCAAGCAATCTTCTCGGGTCAGAAATCTGAACTGCCGAGGTACATGTCTAGCTTTGCACGTCAGACTTCAATAAAACTCAATAACGGGGGGATCCTATACCCAAAGCCGTATATGACTGAAGCAACTTGAGCCAGGAATATAATAACCTGCTCTCTTCTGCGTATCTGTAATGGGCGCTCGCAAATTCCCGAAGGATATATAATTCACGAATCACACAAACGCTGGGGGGTACCCAAAACATGCAAGCGACATGCGGAGGTGAGAAAGGTGTGATTAATAAGCGAATAATGATTCTAGCTTAAACCCTAGTCTACATTAATTAACGGACGTAACCGTGGTCACACCGACTCAAAGGGAGCCGAAAACGAACGAATAACTTCGGTTTATGTACCTCTTCGACGACGGAGCGCAGATCTATTAGGCGTTTACGCAACCCCGGGGCAATATCGGGCAATTCTGTGCACTATGATGTGGGGGAAGATCCTATGCTATATTCAAAATAATGAATGTAATGAATCAGCGTTACAAGCTTCGTTCTAGCGCCGATAGACGTGTCACCAAAAAGCAATGTAACAATGCTAGGTTAATTCCCAGGCGTCAACCAAACAACAACCAAATTACAAGGGTAACCAAGCGGTCATTTGACCTACCCACGCCGCCACCGACCGGGAAAGAGAAAAGTGAGGTCAGGTCAAGACGGGAAAACGACCTTTCTCTTCCCAAGTGACCGTAAGAGAAGAAAAGGGAAGGTCAGGTCGGGGGCGAGGGTGAGGAACGAGATAAATGAAATGATATTCGTGATAAGATAAAATCACGAACGCGTTAAATTCGTTGCAGATGAAACAATATAAATCTCTAAAAACGAGTGAAAATAATTAATTACTTAAACTAATGAACGATATTCATGTTTATTGATCACATACTCGATCGCACGGAAATGCGATCTGAGGTGGAAGAATGTGGAGAACGTGCCATTTGCTGTCCTTAGCACCTTTTAAACCCAACAAAAAACACAACGGCTTAACACTGGGAGAAGGGAAAAGAAATACGAACGGGCCCCAAACGTGTACTTACGTGTTTTTTTGTTTTTTTTTTGTTTGTCGACATGTCTTCTAGCGGTCGAGCGGATTTTCTTCGGGGGTGGTGTGTCCCTGTTGCATGCCAAAAGGATGCAACGGCCCTCGCTGCACCAGACTGTAAAAGGCTATGCGTACTCTAGTACAGTGGCTGACAGGGACGCAAAATACACGTAAAAGGGTGAACACACGCTACGACGACGCTACGACTTGTCTAAAGGGTTAAGAGCGCGCGGGTGTCGGGCAGCCCGAAACGGACGGAGGCGAGGGCGGAGCTGACCTTAGCGCGCTAGTAGCTGGCTACGTACTCCCGGTCAAACGAGGTCAGATATAAAATGTGACCTCCGCCCTCGCTGAGCGGGTGGTTCTTATTTGGGACATTTGGATCCACGTGGAAAACAGCCACTGGTCCACTGGTAACCGAAATAGAATTATCCACATCCTGTAACAGAAATAGAATTATCCACATCTTATATAGATGCTTTACCATTGGTGTGTGTGTGTGTGTGTGTGTGTGTGCGGTTGTGTGTGCGTGCGGTGCGTGTGCGTGTGCGTGTGTGTGTGCGTGTGTATTGGTAATGCCTGGCAAACAAAACATAGTTTTCGCTATTATTATTATTCCAACTCATGGTGTTTCTCTGAGAAGTCGCATCCACATTCGAACAGACGAGCGAGAAAATATACGTTTGCTTGTTTCAAATCGATCAACTACTAGCTAGGTGGTTCCAGAGAGGGTGAATATCAGATATTGTGCGCTGCATACCTGATATCTTGAAAAAAAGAACAAACTTGCTCATTCTGATGAAATAGGCAGGTTATCTCGCGCTCTACTTTTATTTGTAATTTATTCAATTTTTACGTGTAGATGTAGATAAAAAGGCATACTTGTGTTTGTCGCAAAATCAAGTTTCATATATTATCTTGATATATTATGAATTAATAAAATTACTTGTTTTCTCTTCGTCAAAACCAAAGATTGATTCAGTAAATAGGAAATATCCTGTTACCGTTAACAAAAGGCAAAACAAGTATATATGTGCTGAGGAACTGAAGTTGTATAACATTTCATTTAGAATCATTGGTTTTATAGTTCATGCACATTTTGAACCCCATCTCGTGCAATATATAGCATGTAGTTGACAGAAAAAAAAAAATCAAAAATATATATACACATCTGTATAAGTATATATGTACACACACACACACACACACACACACACACACACACACACACACACACACATACATATATACACACACACACACACACACACACACACGCACACACACACACACACACATATATATATTATATATATATATATATATATATATATATATATATATATATATATATATATGTATATATAATTTTTTTTTTTTTTTTTTTTTTTTGCCGGTAGCTTCAGTGAATCGACTAATTGGTAGGATGCTTATTAGTTTCGAAGGTATTTTTACTTTTTTTTTTGTAAAAAGAAAAAGATACTTGTAGAAAAGAAAGACCAATACTGGGTAACCATACTTATAATAAGAACAGAGATGACGTGCATATGTGAGGTCCCGTCCCTTTTAACATGAAGTATTAGCTATTGGGAGGTTCTTTCATTAGCCGTTTCCCAAACATTAAGAATATCTCCATACATTTTTCATCGGTTTTAAGTCACATGCATTGCTTGGCCGCGGATGGACTCCATGTCGCTTTGGTCACCGAACCACTTCGTAACTGTCCATAACGTTGTATTGGCCATTATCTCTCACAAATATGATTGTTTCCAGGAAGGCCAAGGCATAGCAGCGTACTGATGAATATTTCCTTTAACATTTAAAATATTTGTTGACGTATGGGCACAAGCTGTATAAATATAGCTGTAAGATTTTTTTAGCTGAATTGATCTATGAACTAACTAAAAAAGTTAATGATATTTACACTTGTTATCTTTAATCCAGCTCTCCTCATTTATTCAAACTTTCTTTGATAACATTCTGTGGTGAATTTCATGTAGTCGTATTCTCGCCGTGCTGCTTGTTAGCAGGAGCTGTAGGTTGCACTGGTGAAGGGGCATCCGGGAACGAGGAAGGTCGTTCAAGGTGGCCCTCCTCCTCCCACCTTATTCTCCTGCTACCATCGAGCGCGAGATACTCTGGTATCTATGGTTATTTCACTCGTCCCAAATGATGCGTATTCTATTTGCAATTTAATATTGCCTTGCATCCATCTTGATAAAGGTGTCAGCTTGGGAGCCTCGTTTTTACCTCGGATTCCCATATGTCACTATGACGTCATATACCATCGGACATATTTTCTTTCTTGCTTAGCGATATGATATTCAGGAATTTATAAAGATTTAAATAAAGAGTATAAATATACGATTCGTGTTTTTTCCTTCTTTTTTCCCAGATTGCCCCTTTCTCTTCAAACTACTCAGGTTCCGGGTGGACAGACAAGCGTTTAGATCAGTTTTCACACACCGGGAAATTAGTATTGTTTATCAAGATAATGTATCGCTGCTTTGACATGCACTGACAAAACAAGGAAACTATAAATTGCATACGTGACAGATAAATGTAGAGAGCAAGATTCAATTCCCATTCTGTTAGAATGAACAAGATCTTTCAAGACATCAGATATCATACAGCACTGTATTGGGAGTACGTCTTTTTAATTTTCACCCTCCTTGGAATCGCTCAGCTAGTAGTTGTTCGAGCTAAAACAAACATTTATGTTCTCGCTCAGTTGAAACAAACATTTATGTTCTCGCTCAGTTGATTTAGTGCGACTGCACGACTTCTGGAATATATAACGAAAACTATGATCAGAATAAGAAAAGAATTATACATACTATTGCGTTACTATTCACCAAATACTGACTTGGTATTTCTATAGACATTGCGCGGGGGCGCAACACACAGACACGCACACACGCACGCACGCACGCACGCACGCACGCACACACACACACACACACACACATACACACACACACACACAAAAATACCACACACACACACAAATACACACACACCACATACACACAATACACACGTACGCACACACACACTGTGTATTTTTATATTCATTTAGCCCTACTGCGCATTGCCTTCAGGTAATGTTCTATAACGGATTTTTATTTATTTATTTATGTATTATTACTATATATATATTTTTTTCTTTTTTTTCTTTCTTTCTTTCTTTTTCTTTAGTGTTTGCTTCTGGCGAAAAGGAAACTCACTTCATTGGTTCGATTACCCCACTGTTACAAGGTGCAGCTACGAGAACCATTTACAAACGATGTCGGCGACTTTGAGAATTTTGATTAATACAACTGCCATATTTAAAGCACGAAGCGTTTCAAGTTTCAAGAAATATGCAGCCATAAGTGATACTTACTGTGTTGAAAGAAAGGGGAAACAGCCGCCTCACCTTCATAGGTGTTGACATTTCGTTTAAACAAACAATTGCAGGGAATCGCATTAAAAAATATCACACTACATAATCAACGATGACTAATACTACATGTTTTGTTGTCACTTGTGCGAAGAAAATGAAAGATCTATGGCTTACGTAGTTTCCAAAAATAGATACTATACGCTTATTGGTCATTATAACTACCAATCACTCACTTTCTTACAAACAACCTAGGGTTTCGCCTCATTCATAAAAAAAAAATTCGCAATTGTACATATAATTTTTAAAAAGTAGAAAAATAGATTAATTAAGATAGAATAAACGAAAAAAGATCTTTCAGATCATTATGCTCACCTCTTCAAGACTGGTTTGCCGAGGCTGCCAGGTATATAAGGCACTTGTCTCCCGTACGATGCCTGAGTGTTCCTCGAGCTGCCCTGACTCCTAAAGGCCAACTTGGTAGCCCTTCAGTGGGATGTTCAATTGTAATTATACAACTAAAGCTTACGATAGTTACAATAAAGATTTATTGCAAACAAATAAAAATGAGTCTTTTGATCAAGTGTGTATATACACCCCCTCCCCACACACACGTGTGTGTGTGTGTGTGTGTGTGTGTGTGTGTTGTGTGTGTGTGGTGTGTGTGTGTGTGTGTGTGTTGGTGTGTGTGTGTGGTGTTGAATATATATATATTATATATATATATATATATATATATATATATATATATATATGTATATCTGTATACATACACATGTACATATTATTTGGGCTACTGAACTGGCGGCCCGCGATCCGAATTCGGACCTATGTGTTATAGCGGGCCCTAGGCTCCAGGAGAAAAGTATATTTAATAATATTAAGGTCCGGCGAAGGATTCTTGAAAGTGTGGATATAGAATGAGTAAAATTTGTATGGAGTACTCAGATTAGGGGTTTTATTTTCATGATTGCATGTAAAATATTTATCTGGACCTTTGAATATGTTATAAACTTGTCTAACTGAATCTTTGCTCATGATAGTTAAGCACCCCTGATATATATAAAAAACTAAAAAATACATACACTACACACATACATATATATATATATATATATATATATATATATATAATATATATATATATATATATATATATTATATATATATATATATCATATAATATATATATATATATATATATGTGTGTGTGTGTGTGTGTGTGTGTATGCGTGTATGTATGTATATGGCATATACATAAGCATGATTTCGTAAGCCATTTTACCAATAGACTCCAAGTCCAATTTAGAAACCATCAACTTAGCGAGGGCATAGATGACAATTTTATCTGACCTCGTCTGGCCTCCCAGTTCATGCCCAGCACCCAATGTGGTAAGGTCGGCCCAGCCTACGCCTCGGAGCGGGATGGCCGAACACGTGAACCGTCATACAAACTATCACTACCCTGCTAGCCACTAAACCAGAGTTTGATACTTTTACAACTGCCACTAAACCAGAGTTCTGAGACTCTTCAACTGGCAGCAGTATGGTCGTTGCGTCTTTAAGCTCGCAACTCGAGCACACAGTTTCTGAAAACCACTCAACCCGTTTCCCGAAGACCATGTCTACAAAACCACGTTAATAAACGTTTCCGGCCCTCTTTATTTCTTTCCCTTCCTTCTCCTCCCACAAATGTGTTAAGCCGTTGGTTTTGTTGGGTTAAAAGTGCTAACTGACAGCAAATGGCAAGTTTCTCACACTATTTTTCTGACCTCAGATCGCATTAACAGAGATCTATATTGCTTCAACTGCAACAAATTTAATGCGTTCATGATTTTATCTTTATCACAAATACCAATCATATCATTTATATCTCCTCTTGTGTTTTCCCATCCTGACCTGACCATACTTTCTCTTTCCCTTACGGTCGGTCGGGACGTGGAAAGGGTCAAGAGAGGACTGCTTGTTTTGGTTGCTGTTGTTTTGTTGACAGCTTGGAATTACTCGTAGCACCGTTACATTGCTCATTGGTGACATGTTCTATCAGCAATAAAACGGAGCTTTTAAATGATTTATATAAATTTATAATTTGAGTATAGCATAGGATCTACCCCCATATCATAGTGTCTGATATAACCCGGGGTAGATCTCCGCTCCGACGTTCGATAGTAGGTACAGGCAAAAGGCACTTGTCTCCCGTAACTGATGCCTAAGTGTTCCTTGAGCTGCCCTTGACTCCTAACAGACCAACTTAGAAGTCCTTCAGTTATTTGTTCGATCAGTAACTTTCGAGTCGGTGTGACCCGCTGTTACGTCTGCTAAGTAATGTAGGACTAGGGTCTAAGCTAGAATAATTATTCGCTTATTAATCACGCCTTCTCAGCCTCTTGCAGTCCCTTGCATGTTTTGGGTACATCCCAAGCTATTGTGTGATTCGTGAAATTTAGATACTGTAGGGAATGTCACGAGCACCCATCACAGATACACAGAAGAGAGCAGGTTATTTTTAGATTTTCCTGGCTCGGTTCACTTCATTGTACCGCATTTTGGGTATAGGATCCCCCGTCAATGAAGTCTGATATGCATAGCTAGACATGGCTACAGTTCAGAATTTCTGACCTCGAGAAAATTAACTTGCTAAAAAGCTTGAGAATATTTTTTCACCTTACCATTCATTAATGTGTACATTCTGTCGCATATCATTAAATGTTGAATTCAGTGTGGTAGTTAAAATAATTTAATATAGCTAGCATTGCTATTTTATCTCCGTTTTGTTATAGTGAATGTCCCGGCAGGCAGCGCCCTTCCACTACATAGATCCAGCAAGGACCAGGAACTCACCAGCGCAGTATCAGTCACCCCAGGATGCTGTGGATGGGCGCCGCCTGCCTGGATGCCGCAGATCCAGTCAAATTCCAGGAGCACGTCGGTGCAGGTATCAGCCAACCCTGAGATGCCGAAGAGGACACCCCTACCGGACGCCCGTAGATCCAGACGACGATTACGAGGACGTGTGGACGAGGACGCTGCCGAGTTAGACCTGGACAAGGATTACGAGGAAATCTATACAAATCCGAATTCAAGGAGGACCTGTGTGAGACCTTCGAGGATATGTGGACGTCGAGGACCATGAAGAAGAGGACAACAGGGATGAGCAGGCACGCAGATGCACCAAGAACAATGGAGAACGAGATGACCTGCCAAAGTTAGGTCACCCTTGAGACCAATCTATGGTGCCTCGAGGGCGAGCGTGAGTAGGTGCCAAGCAATATGGTGTATACTTAAGCATGATTTTTGTAAGTCATTTACCAATAGACCACGTGGCTCCAAGTCCAATTTAGAAC
>NW_023658094.1:15000-25246 GCF_015228065.2 Penaeus monodon
ATTCGAAACATATGATTCATGACCTTCCTAGCGCTTCCCATGCATATCTTTTATCAGGGAGGCAAGTTTTTTGTTACGATTATTTAGATGACGAATCCAGACTGGAGGACACATCACTCCAACCGCAAAAAAAAGTTTTTAATGTACTGACTCAGGAGCACATTTCAGATGAGGATTATTAGCACGTGCTCGACGTTTGGCGATATCTAGTTTGAAATGTACGGATGTTGGCTGATTGCTTTTCGTCATGGCGAGCCTGATTGCGTGATACTTATGGCTTTGACTTTGTTAATTGTGTATCCTTACCTGGATACGGTTTTAATTCCTTTTTAATGTCGAGCAAATTAAAGATTGAGCTGATATCAGATCCAGGGTTGGGAATATTAATTAGAGATAACGGTAGAAGCGGTTTTACAACCGTTGTCCGATTTTTTTTTCATAGCATGAAATAAGGAACTAGGTAACGTTGCACCAAATCAAAAGAGCAATTATATTATTTATATTGACTTCAATACTCTTTACGCATGCTGCATGAGTTATAACATACCCATAGGAGACATTCGACAATCAAATGAAAGAAAGATGCAATTGTTCTTAGAGAAAGGTATTACCGAGATATCCTACTGACTTCTCACAGAAACCCTACCAATGTCCTCGGAGGTTGCCAAAAATAACAGACGAATTGCCTTTAGCTTTAAATCATTTGAATATAGACTTTAATCTGTTATCTAACTATCAGAAAAAAATATATGTATGTGTGTGAGTATTTTGACTATATAAAGTGTTAAAGATAAAATGTGTCTAATTAATGAATATAAAAACTAGTTTGATGTATTATTATTTACCTACCTATGAAGTGCCAAATAAAATGCCTAACACACACACACACACACACACACACACATTTCGCAGAGAGAGCTGTTTAATTTCTTGTTCTGTCTCGGCGTCCGTAAATGCTCTCTGGACTTCGCATCCAATTAAGACATCTGGAGAAATCTTATTAGTATTTTATAAAGTCGGAGAGAAAGAGAAGAAGAGAGACAGGAAATGAGATTCTCATATCATTAATCTACATAGGAGGCAAGAAAGAGAAATAGAGAACTAAAAGAAAAAAAAATGGATGACGTAGGTGATAATTAAAGAAAAAAAAGAGATAAATGAAAAATGCGATTCACGTGTGATTTCCTTCCTAGAGAAAAAGAAAGAGAGAAAGTAAAAAGTAAGGAAAAATAGAATCTTAGATGACAAAGACGGTGAGAAAGACAATGTAAGAAAAGTCGATAAAAAATAAAGATTAGATGAAATAGAAGATGAGAAAGAGAGAAACAAAAATATTTTTAAAATGTGATTCTTGGGTAACTACGTAGAAGATGAGAAAGAGAAAGAAACAGAGAAATAAAATATAGAACAAAATTTAATGATATAGAGGACAGGAAAGATTATGAGAGAATCTGTAAAATTTACATTGAAGGCGAAAAGAGAGAGAAATGAAAGAAAAAACGCCAAAATTCGATGACATAGAAGGTGTGATATAATCAATGAATAGAAAAAAAAATTTCATCATTCCATATCGCCAATCGACGTAGAAGGTAAAAGAGAAGAAGAGAAAAAAAATGGGTGACATAGAAAGTGAAAAAATGGATGACATACAAGGAGAGAGATAAAATAAAGTAGGAAAGAGAGAAAAACAAATGATTATCTTACAATGAGAAATAAGTTTCCTGCCATACCCGTATGTGTCGAAAAATTATTTTTGGCTTGCCTTATTTAGCCGTAAGCTGCATTTAAAATCTATACAAAAGTAAAGTTGAGAAAAGAGAACGAGAAATAAAGAAAGATATGCAATACTTGGATGATTTTCGGATGTGAATAATAATTTTATTTTGACATATGTGATTTTTTTTTATCGTCGCATTACTATTTACATAGAAGGTGAGCAAGAGAGAAGGTAGAAATAAATGAATATACAAAAAGCTGCAGCTCATCAATCACTTTGTGTGTGGACATGTGTGAACGCGTTTGTTCTATTAATCGGATCGTCTATACCAAGGGTTCCCAACCTTTTTGTTCTCTGAAGTTTCATAATTGTGAAAAGCAAATGGTATGTATATATATAAAATATTATATATATATATATTATATAATATATATATATATATATATATATATATATATATAGTAGTTGTAAATACAACAGAATCGAACACATTCACATACATGCATGAATGTGAAAGTAGGTCAGTGACCGTGACGTAATCAGGACCTTGACGAAACCACAAACCGCAAACCGCAACCAATGTCCACAACAACATAAACAATACCCGGAAATCAATAACCTACTAACACATATGCATATTATGATCGTACATGACGCAACATAAGAAAAATAATCAAACAAATGATGAAACTACAGACGAGTATCCCCACCAAAATGCAGGTGACAGGTGACATAGATTAATGATCACAGCGAAAACCACACAACCTTATCGAGAGGTGAAAGCAGGTTAATACCAGGGGCCCAACCACTAGACCATAGCAAACGATGGCTAACGCACACCTTGCGGTTGAAAATGGTGCATGATAACAGAAAGATGACCACTGAAAGTGATTAACTAATCAATATCCGAAACCGAAATCATTACTCATAACCTGATGTACAGACGAGGATCTCCTCCAATGCAGGTTGACATAGATAATGATCACCGCGTAATCACAAAACCTTGTTCGAGAGTGAAAGCGGGTTTAATTTGATCACGAGGTAACCACCAGACCGTAGCTAATGATGATAGCATTCACACCTTACAGTCCAAATAGTACATCATAACAAAAGATTACCAATATCCGTAACCGAAATCATTACCCGTAGGCAGATGCTACAGATGACTCACCCGTGCTCCCCCCACCCACACCGCAATATTCACCATGTTTAAACTTGTACCGAGATCGAGAATTGATTCTTTTCAGATGAGGGAATCCGTCTCCTCAATGACTGAAACTATCAAAATCAATAATAAATAGGTCACACAGGTCTGCTAATGACCGATAATTTCTGCTCCTCTCTCACTGTACCAGAGATAAGAGTACAGTTAAGTGTAAAGGATTATAAAAACTATTTTTGATTGTATAAACACTATACAATGGGCTCGCACGCACACGCACACAAACACACACACACACACACACATTTTTTTCCCACCCTGCATATGATGCAGATGAAAAGGAAAAATTCTAACCCGTGCCGCATTACTATCACTGCATGCTGTCGAATCCTCATCATCTTCTGTTAAGTCAATGAGAGGATCAAGTCAGCATAAAACGGAGGCGGTGCAGAAAAGGGAAAACTCTCCATTGTCTGATTACTACCGCATGCCAACAAACTCCTCTCACCATGCGATGACCCGTTGCCAAGATCGAACCGTGCAAATGTGAGAATATATTGGATAGATCATCTTCACCGGTGGCCGCTCTTGGATGTTTGATGGGGCATGTGTCGGGACCTCTATGTAGCGATAAGTTGAGCTGTCTGGAAGATAATTTTTTTGTCTGGGTCGTATCCTCCTTTTAAATGACAGCTGTCACAGTGGATTATGGAACTTAACCCGTTTCTTCATCGCGGTGATATCTCCAGGTGGCGATCATTATTATTTGCAGTGCAGGGGGGTTTTCTCCCCAATGAATATCTTCTTTTCTTCCTGGCGTATTGTCACTTACTGTTCACTCACCAAACCCGACTAAACAGGGCTTTAAATACCATTGACGGCAATATTTCCAGCTGGCAACTTTTGATATTGTTGGGCGTGGCGGAACACAATAACGGGCTTAAATTTTCTGTGTAAATGTAAAATGCGATTACCATTTCATATGTTTGCACCTTTCATGCTTTAAAACTAAAAGGTTAATTCCCTAATAGATTGAAAAAGTCGCTAGTTTTATTCTATTTAGAGAGCATTAATAGGGTTTCCAAGGTATCTACACCTGGTAAAAGAACGGGTTTCCCCCTCGTATTTACGCCTAAACACCTAAACAACCACCTCTTCTTGCTCAGAGGTAAAGATGAAATAATCGCAAAGATTATAATCAGTATCTTTAATTTTTTTTACAAATGCTAATATAACAAAGGTGCAGACCTAATAAGAATATTCAAAAGAAATGACTTAATTTCGCAGAACGACTGATAACCTGCGACCTCCTCTCATATTTTAAACGTGTTATACTAGCCGTTCTTACAACCCAAAGACATCTTCATAAAAAAAAAATAGTTTATAGAAAAGGATCATGAAATTCTTGTTGTACTTTATTTTATCTCTCAAGCTTACACAAACATACGCCCAAAGAGGCGAGAACAAAAAATAACAGGTTTAAAATTTTTCTGTGTAAATGTAAATGCGATAACCAATATTTCATACCTTTGCACGTTTCATACTTATAAAACTAAAAGGTTATTTACATAATAGTTTGGAATGATGTTGGTTTTATTCATTTAGAGAGCATTAATAGGGTTTCAAGGTATCTTACACCAGGTCAAAGAGGGGTTTTTCCCCCCTTCGTATTTACGCCTGAACACCTAATTATCTACCAACTAGCGTCACTACTTGCCAATATGTATAACTATTGTTTGAACTTGAAACTGACTTGACAAATGGCTGTGTTACAGACGAATGATCACCCCTCATAACCAAATAAAAAAATAACCGCGCAAGGGAAAGACGGATAGAAGTCAGGCCAGGTATTGACAAATTCAAGGTTGCCCCCGAAAACAGGTGATCCTTCCTTCCCTTCCTACCGCCCCTATCCCACTTCCTCCATACCCCATTACAAACCAATAATAGTAAGAAAAAGAAGCAAACAAACAAATCACCAGTCATAAGTCCTGCTTAGGAGATAATACAGCTCTGCACTGAAGTGTTACAGGTGAGTGATCACACCTATAGCTAATGAGCGTGACACGATCAATATGATAGCCCACTGTCAGTTGTCGCTGACGACCCCACCTCCATCCCTCACTCCCCCCCCTCCCCCATATGCATTTATTATGACTCTCAAGCTTACCAAACACACGTTTAGAGAGCCTGAATAGTGTTTTCAAGGTATCTACACCAGGTCAAAAACGGGTTTCCCCCCCTATTTACGCCTGAACCCCTAATTATCTACAACTAGCGTCACCCACCTGTCCCACTGTTGACTCATTATGTTTTTCTAATTAACCTCAAGGGACAATGCGGTATATTTCCAAATGTTCCTGCCCATTTCTCGATGTTTTACAAAACTACTATGCAACTTAGGAAATATATCTGTTTTCCCTTAAAACCCATATGTATAACCAATACAGCGAGCGTATCCTTCCATAAGAGCGCATAACATACATCCCCGTTTTATGATGATATCAGCACAGAAAATTGGGCTAGCTCTTCAGCAAATTTTCTCCCCCTCCTCGAAATTGTCTATAGTACCTGGCTACACGTAAATAGGAAGAAAAAGAATGATGCAACGGTAACAAATATTGTTTGCGCATTCCAGGCAAACCCTTATTAAGTAATACATACATATATTTTCTTAAATTTTTACAAAGAGAGAAAATATCTTTAAGTCGACACTGAATAAAATTTGCTACTTGACCTCTTCCACATTTTCTGAAGAACTTGATATACAAGCATGCCAAAAGAAGAAAACATCCTTCACCTATAATTTTTCACTATGCCACTAGTTGCTTCAGTGATGAAAATGTAAAGACCCATGTAACTATTTCTATCTTGAAGAATCAAAAAAGAAGGCTTTGATTAATTGTTAACACATTTTCCCCATTTAGCAATTGACTCTTTATCAAAACCAAGAACTTTTATGAAATATGAAAAAAATTGAGGTAAAATAATATAACTTGTTTGCCCCCACATGATATAATGCTTTTATAATTGTTCGCATATTGGAGCAAAGGGCACACACAAATTAGCCTAAAGCAGAGATTTTTGACCATGGGTACTTTTACCAGAGGGAGTAAAAATATACATGGCACCCGCGATGCGATAGATCTTAGCAGGCAGCATGTGATTTTCCAACTGATGCGTTTTTTTTTTCCTTTTCTTAAACCGAGTTATCAACAACTATATATTATATTTCTTAATCAAAACGTTCTTTGCAAAAAAAAAAAAAAAAATAAAGGTGCTTTTTGTTGGTGTGTCTACATTGGATATTCTTGTTTTACATGGCAGTAAAGTGTATATGACGAGCAACATACAGTCGAGGAGGTAAATTATAGAGAAGGGTTGAAAATCAAGTTCCTAAAGGGGAAAAAGCCGCAACCGAAGCAATATTTTCTAAATGACAAGTAAAAAGCATTCGTTTTTGGAGAAAAAATATTTGCATTACTCATAAAAAGGGAGGGAAAAGCTTCTTTTCATAACTTAGAGAAAGCAAATGCCTTTTTTCAAATACAAGGGTGATTATTGAAGTATATGTATATGAACTGATCAGTTTTTTCAGACTTGGGAAATATATGGTAATGTTAAAAATGTTATATAGCATTGCTTCATCTTTAACAAAAAGTCTTATTTATCTAAAGATGCCTTTCCCAAACTCTGACAATGCTCCAGGCAATATCCAATAACGGACGCCACAGACAAGTATCAGGGAATACCTCTGCTTGTCACGAGATAATGACTTCACCCACATAGTAAAACCATTAATGGACGTGTGAAGTGAGGAAGAGGCGAACAAAAGAGCGACACCATGGAAGTACTTTTCTCGTCTCCTTCGTGAAGAACTGCATAGTTAATGAATATTACAATGGAAATCGCACCCCTTCAATCATTTGACCAAGGTAAACCCCCAAAGTTCTAGATAGCTAGAAAGTTTTAGAAATGCTCGCCCCCGGTTGTTGATCTTCGTTAGCACATCGTTCTTCCACACCCCCTCGTTCCGCTAGCTCACGGTCCGTATCCCCCATCAAACATGCCATATCTTGTTGCGAGGCCCCCACCCTTCTCCTAAATCTGCTCCTCCTCTCCTCTCCCCTCGACTAAGCGCGATGCTGTATTTACCGCGAAGATGTAAAAAATGGTGATTATAATCATAATTGGAGCTATAACATAACTTCCCCACAACACTAAATATGTACTGACATTGATTGACTTAGAATTGGTGATGCTTATAGCCATATCAAGCTTGGAGGTTCCTTGCGAAGAAAACATAAAATTTGATAAAACAGTAAAAGTCCCTTTTATTAGTAGTATAAAAAAGATAATTACTCGTATGACAATATACAATCATCATAGTACAAACATTTGCCACGAAATTTGTCAGAATTTACAATTCCATCATTCATTCAAGTTTTGCTTCTCGCTTTCCTTGCAATTATTATTTTTTCCCATTCGCAGACAGAAATACGACGGTAACAGGGCACGATTTTCTGTCTTCCGGGCATGTCACCTCTTTTCGGAAGGAGGCATTCAGATTCTGATAGAGGTTATAAATACTAACAAGCGCATCCGAGCCATCACATGCTATTTTTTTACCAAATTTCCTTATGTAAAAGTGTAATTTTTATTCTTAAAAGACAAATAATGCTTACCCAATGGTATCAATATATGTATTTTTTTCATAAAAGTACCATCTAACCTTGTTATTAAAGAAAAATAAACAAATATACCCAATCCTCCGATACATTTTCCAGGAAGACAAGTACATACGTCTGAGAATTTCTGTAAATTTTCCCACTAAATTTTGCGACCGCCAATGGCATCCTCACAATGTGGTGCACTTTTAGCTGTTTTCAGTAACCGTTCTCAGCTTGTTTAAAAAAACTTTTACTTTGGGGGTTACATTATAATCATTTAGCATGTAAACTGCCTACAATTATCCCGTCTTCTTCGTCGTCAGATAAAATTTCTCCTGTAATGTTGACCGCAGCTTAGACGAGGGGCTCTATATTCCCCCACGCGGCCGCACTCATCACTGACGCGGATGCGCGCGCGGGGAAATAAAACCGCATGCGGCGGCGCTAAAAAAAAATTAAGATACTGATTATAATCTTTGCGATTATTTCATCATTACCTCCTGAGCAAGAAGAGGTGGTTTTTTAGGTGTTCAGGGGGTAAATACGAGGGGGGAAAACCCCTCTTTGACCAGGTGTAGATACCTTGGAAACCTATTAATGCTTTTCTAATAGAATAAAACTAGCGACTTTTCAATTATTAGGTAAATTAACCTTTTAGTTTTATAAGCATGAAAGGTGCAAACATATGAAATAGTGGTAATCGCATTTTACATTTACACAGAAAATTTAAGCCTGTTATTTGTGTTCCGCCCGCCCAACAATATCAATAGTTGCCAGCATGGAAATATTGCCGTCAATGGTATTTAAAGCCCTGTTTAGTCGTTTGGTGAGTGAACAGTAAGTGACAATACGCCAGGAAGAAAAGAAGATATTCAATGGAGAAACCCACCTGCACTGCAAATAATAAATGATCGCCACCTGGAGATATCACCGCGATGAAGAAACGGGCTAAGTTCCATAATCCACTGGTGACAGACTGTCATTTAAGAGGAGGATACGACCGAGACAAAAGAATTATCTTCCAGACAGCTCTAACTTATCGCTACATAGATGGTCCTGACACATGCCCTATCAAACATCCAAGAGCGGCCACCGGTGAAGATGATCTATCCAATATATTCTCATCATTTGCACGGTTTCGATCTTGCAACGGTCATCGCATGGTGAGAGGAGTTTGTTGGCATGCGGTAGTAATCAGACAATGGAGAGTTTTCCCTTGTCTGCACCGCCTCCGTTATATGCTGACTTGATTCCTCTCATTGACTTAACAAAAGACGATGAGGATTCGACAGCATGCAGTGATAGTAATGCAGGAATGGGTTAGAATTTTTCCTTGTCATCTGCATCATATGCAGGGCGTGAAAAAAATGTGTGTGTGTGTGTGTGTGTGTGTGTGTGTGTGTGATTGTGTGCGTGTGCGTGTGCATGCGAGCGCATTGTTATAGTGTTTATACAATCAAAATAAAAGCATATATTGTATAACGAGTTTTTATAATCCTTTACACTTAATTGTATTCTTATCTCTGGTACAGTGAGAGAGGAGCAGAAATTATCGTCATTAGCAGACCTGTGTGACCTATTTATTATTGATTTTGATAGTTTCAGTCATTAGGAGAGACGGATTCCCTTGTCTGTAACAGAATCAATTCTCGATCTCGGTACAAGTTTAAACATGGTGAATATTGCGGTGTGGGTGGGGGGAGCCACGGGTGAGTCATCTGTAGCATCTGCCTACTGGTAATGATTTCGGTTACGGATATTGGCAATCTTTCTATTATGATGTACTATTTTGGACTGTAAGGTGTGAATGCTAGTCATCATTAGCTACGGTCTGGTGGTTACCTCGTGATCATAACCTGCTTTCACTCTCGACAAGGTTTTGTGATTACGCGGTGATCATTGATCTATGTCAACCTGCATTGGAGGAGATCCTCGTCTGTACATCACTGGTTATGAGTAATGATTTCGGTTATGGATATTGATTAGTTAATCACTTACAGTGGTCATCTTTCTGTTATCATGCACCATTTTCAACCGCAAGGTGTGCGCGTTAGCCATCGCTAGCTATGGTCTAGTGGTTGCCTCGTGATCATTAACCTCCTTTCACTCTCGACAAGGTTGTGTGGTTACGCTGTGATCATTAATCTATGTCACCTGTCACCTGCATTGGAGGGGATACTCGTCTGTAGTACATCATTTGTTTCATTATTTATCTTATGATGCATTATGTATGAACATAAAATGCACATGTGAAAGTAGGTTAATGATTTCCGGGTATTGATTATGTTGTTGTGGACATTGGTTGCGGTTTGCGTTTTGTGGTTTCGTCAAGGTCACTGATTACGTCACGGTCACTGACCTACTTTCACATTCATGCACGTGTGTGAAGGTGTTCGATTTTGTCGGGTTTACAACTACTTATATATATATATTGTATACATATATATATTGTATATATATAAATATATATATATATCTGTGTGAGTGAGTGTGTGTGTGTGTGTGTGTGTGTGTGTGTGTGTGTGTGTGTGTGTGTGTGTTTGTGTGTGTGTGTGTGTGTGTGTGTGTGTGTGTGTGTGTGTGTGTGTTTGTGGTGTGTGTGTATGTGTGTAAGTATGTATATATATTCTTGATATACTGAAGCAAAAGTTTGCTTACTAATATGAGGAAATGTAAAAAGGAGAAGAAAATTTTTTG
>NW_023658095.1:0-2500 GCF_015228065.2 Penaeus monodon
GAAGTACCAGAAACAGTTATTAAAATTATCATGAAAAACAGAACAAAGACTATCTGTTTCATCGATATGAAAGCTTTTGATACTGTTGATCACGATATCCTCTGGAATAACATGAACGATATGAAGTTTCCAAAACACATCATCCAACTAATAAAAGCCATGTATGACCAACAAGAAGCAGCTGTAAGAACCACTTATGGGTTAACAGAATGGTTCGAAGTCAAACAAGGAGTGCGACAGGGTTGCAATCTGTCTCCGCACCTCTTTAATATATATTCTGAAACAATTATGAGAGGTGCTCTAGAGAATTTTGAAGGAACTGTGGATGTTGGAGGATACAGAATATCAAATCTGAGGTACGCCGATGATATAGTTTTGATTGTCAGTAGTATCACTGAACTACAACAACTACTAGATAAAGTTAGAGAAGCAAGCGAAAAGGCTGGCTTGTTTCTTAATGCCAAGAAAACTAAGATCATGAAGATTCAAAGATAACCGGCAATGAACAATGATGAACATGTTACAATCAATGGAATGATTGTGGAAAATGTGAAAGAGTTCACTTATCTTGGAGCTGTTTTAACTAATACATATGATGATTCACCGGAGATAAAAAGAAGAATTACCATTGCCAAAAACGCCACAATTGCTCTCAATAACATCTGGAAAGACCGAAGCATTACCTTACGGACAAAGCTGAGGTTATTGAACTCATTAGTTTTCCCAGTTGCATCATATGGTTCTGAGTGTTGGGTGCTGAAGTAGATAGACAAGAAAAAGATCAATAGTTTTGAAATGTGGTGTTACAGACGAGTACTGCGTATTAGCTGGACAGAGAAGAAGATGAATGATGAAGTGCTGAGAAAAATAAATTGTAAAGACCGGCTGTTGGACATCTTGAACAGGAGGAAATTAAAGTTTATTGGTCATGTAATGAGAAGTAAAAGTATTGAGAAAAACTTGCTGACAGGGATGATGATGGGAGGCAGAGGAAGAGGCAAACCGAAGACAAGACTGAGCGACAATATCAAAGATATTTGCGGGCTGTCGATGGTACAAGTGGAAAGAAAAGCGTAAGATCGAGTTTAGTGGCGAAGGATGGTGGAGAGGTCCACGGCTGCTCAGACATGAGCATACCGTTATTGATGATGACACATATACACACACATATATGTATATATATATATATATATATATATATATATATATATATATATATATATATATATATATATATATATATATATATTTTTTTTTTTTTTTTTTTTTTTTTTTATATATATGCATATATATGTATATAGACACACACACACACAAATAGGGGCTGAGTCATATGAAAGTGTAGCCGACAGTTTTTGGCGGCTGAATATGAGATGCCTTTGGAATATTTTTCCCTATCACTTTACTATTCTATCCCTTTCGGGGTATACAAGAGACGTAAATTACCGTAGTTCCGGCTTCTCTGGCGGTTAACAAATTCGAACGTTTCACCTGGCCGGACCTGGGGCTGGATACCCAAAAGATCCAAGTTAAAGCGCGCTGGAGCCTTAACCGTCCTGCGGCGACCTAAGCCACGGCCCAGGTAAGGCGCCATATCTTGGACTTTACTTCTTATACACATATTTTTTTTTTTATTTCCGGCTCCATATCCTCACCAATCACAGCTGCTGTTTAGGTGGCTAATAAAGAATCTTGACCAATTACAAGCCATAAATGCTCATCAACTGATTTGTTTGTAAATACAATGCTGTGTCCAGCCCATGGCTTAGTGGAACTTAACTATATCTTTCCAGAATTAGAAAAACAGCACAGGCTGTGCTGTCGAAGCCACATCGGGGTGCTTGGCCTGCGGCGGTGTTTGTGTCGCTCACCTTTGGCCTCTGAAATAAGTGAAATGCAGCTCACCAACTTATTGATGTCTGTTGTGTCATTTCGACGGGAAATGATTATCCGTGAATCTCCTCTGCTTCCTTCATCCTTATAAAAACCCTTACATAGCACACCCTCTGATGCGTTATAAAAATACTAAACCACGGCGTGGTGCCCACACTGGAAATAGGATTGAGAAAGTCACTGGTTTCAGGATTTTGATTTTTTTTTGGTATCAGAAAACAATGACCTTATGCATGAGTATAATGAAATATAATAACTAAGCATTGTCTCCTAGATAAAATGGCTAGTATTACAAGGGTAATTTTAGCATACTTTGAATGTCCTATCTATTGTCAGTTTAACAGATAGTACGTAGAATAAGTTTTGAAGGCTTAACTATATCTGTATCTGCAATGATAAAACATTACAGCCGGTGCGAAGACAGTACTTAAGCTTGTTTTAGTGTAATGCCTTGTTGACAGACACAACACTTGTGTTGACAAAAACAACTCAATTATATTGGAATATCACACTTGCCGCTATATTTAGTAGTGCACGTCTGGTTCATGCACAATATTTGAGCAAAATGCAAACTAAGGATGTAATAATTGTTCTAAGGCTATAAAAC
>NW_023658095.1:12500-25240 GCF_015228065.2 Penaeus monodon
ACTACAACACCTTCCCCGGGCAGTACGTCGCCTAAGAAGGGGACGGGAAAGACGAGTATCGCAGGAGAGACTCCTTAAATAAAAAGGTGTGTCTGCGAGGTACTCGTTCCATCTCTCGCGAGGTACGATCGAGAGACAGAAGCAAAGAGTGCCCGGAAGGTATCAGGAACCAGAGCAAAAGTCGGCTCTGACGCAGTGCAGAGGGCAAAGACCATCACGTCGGCGAACATCTCAGGGCCATCATATCGGCAGGATCTATCCTAAGGCGGGTGCGCATGGGGGGCGCGCCCGCTCGTCACGGGACATCGGAAAGGCGGTACACCCAGCACACCAGTGTAGAACGTCAGGAAGCGGGTGCATCACGGGGACGCGCCCGCACGCCAGTGCGGAATCTCGGAAGGCGGGTGCATCAGGAGGATCCCGCCCGAAACGCCAGTACGGAACATCGGAAGGCGGGGGCATTCAGGAGGATGCGCCCGCACGCCAGTACGGAACCTCGGAAGGCGGGGGCATTCATGGGGATGCGCCCGCACGCCAGTACGGAACATCAGCTGTCGTCGTTGTCAACTTGGCACCAGCACCTGTGTAAGAAAAGTTTGGCAAACGGATCGCCTCAGACCCGAAGGGGGGGAAAACCCCTTGGAAGCCCTCGAAGCGTCGTCCCTGCGGACACAAGAGTGTATTAGACATACTGGTTTTATCTTTGGGCCCGGGTGTGTTCTAACTCAAAACTGCATTACCAAGTGCATGAGTGACACACAACCTTAGTTACTGCAACGAGAGGATCCCTGGAGGATCTGGCTTACAATTAATTAGTGGCGTCGAGGGAGATGAAACATCTCCATATGTACAATTTACAGCTTTCTCAGTGCGACCTGTAAAGGGATCATCAGAGCTTACTCAAAAAGAGAGCCCTCCATGGAGGCGATGACAAGTCAGGGGTTCGGCCCCTGAAACAGCTCTGGAAGGCCCCGTTGCCCCTGAGAAGCTAGTAGACGAGCCTCGACGATTAAATAGTATAAAACAATGACTTAAATTAAAACCGTAAAACTAAAGAACATCTTAAGATTAAGAACATAAGAACATAAAAAATGAAGAACAAAACGAAATGGGAAGCACCGCTGAAGCTGGTGGAACTCCAATTCCCCCTTGGCACAGATACACCAAAAAAATACCAATAACAATAACATCACTGTTAAAATGTATAAGGCCCCAAGGCGCTGTGAGGCCAACCAAAATCTGGTGTTGTACTATACTACTAGGATAGGAAAGGTAGAGAAGAAGATTGAGAGGACGATAGAAAAGGGTGCTATTTACAAGATACTCCCGTAGAAAAGATAGTTTTCCTACAGGTCTGTACAAAGACCCCTCTACGTTCCCGTCATGGGGAAAGAGCGTAAAACCGACCTCAGCTCCGGGACACGGGCGATGGGGGGTCGTTAATCGCTCCTAGGACTCTCGGGACTGAGTCCTAAAAACGAAGCATACTTGGCCAAATTTAAAAATTTGATTATTTCTCATCTGCACAGTCTTGCAGATGTCCAGGACATTGACGACAAAAGTGTGACCCTGTCAGAGAGGTGAGAAAACAAAGAATCCCGCGTGGTTCAAGGGCGGTGTAAGCTATCAGCAGGTCACTCCACAGGACAAAAACTGGCTGCTGGGCCCTGCTGCCTTTCACTGGAGGTGATCTGAAAAGTAGAAATAGATTAGAAAGAAGTAAGAAAAAACAGGGCGACTGAAATTGTTAGATAGCTGGGGAAAGACGGATTAGTAATGTGTTTATCGGTTGACTATCGTCAAGACTAATCCGGTTCCACGGCCAGGATGAAGGCAAGGCTCTGAAAAAGAACAGGCTGCAAGCGTGTTAGGATCCAAGCCAAAACAGGGTTTTTGTTACAGGAAAGACTGGTAATTGCCCAAGGGGACAGCATGCAATCCGCTGGGGCTCTGAAAAAAGAAAGATAATGGCGAGCGGAAGATAAGGAAGAGTGGCTTGCCCATTACTCGTCCCAGTCAGACCCAGGGTCCCATGGCTCATCGTCTACCCCACCGATGACGGGGCCGAGGATTCCGAATCCAACAGGTCATCTGCACCGGGATCTTGAAAAGGTCCCATGTCAGGCTCCGGGTCGGGAGGGAAAGTGCCGTCCAAACGGGGAAAGTCGTCCGGGGGGACGAATTCCGCACTTACCCGAAATGCCTTAAATTATTGGGGTGCAGAGTGACTTCCTGCCCATTTGAATGCGGTCTCCTCACCACATAACCACGGGCCCCGAGCTTTTTCAAAACCCGGACTGGCCTAACCATCGGGGACCCAGGGGTCGGGTTCCATGACTGGGGTGCAGGATAACGCTACGATGCACGAAGACCAGATCCCCCTCGTTATACTCCCGCGGTCGAGCCCGCCGCCTTCGACCCGTGATCGGCGGTCCAACGCTCACGAGCCTTTCGGGCGGCCTCACTAGCGGCCACCCGAGCTGCACGGATTTTTCGATTCTTAGTGAGGGCAAGCATCCTTCGGAATAGACCCACGTGGTTTTGATCCCACAAGCGGGAAATGACTGTCCCGACCTGTGAAAAGTACAATGGGACGTCATTTACGCTCCGGTGTATGGAGGAATTGATGGCAAACCTCACATACGGTAATAGATCGTCCCAACCATCGGATCATCCATTTGGAGCGTGCTCAGGGCGTCCTTGACCACCCGGTTCACCCCTCTCCACCATCCCTTTTTGGGCCTGCGGATGATAGACTGTGGTGAAGAGCGACTTCACCTGAAGGTGATGACAGATTCGGAAAGAAGACGGTTGCGGAAATTAAAGGCCGTTATCCGATAACAAGGTCCTGGGTGGCCCATACCGAGTAACGAATTCTGCAAGAAAAACATCTGCTACAGTTTGAGCGTCCTTAGATGCCAATGGGAAAAACTCAACAAACCGGTAAGGTGGTCAAATCAGCACAAGGACGTACTTTTTTCAACGCCCCAAAGGGGGTAAGTGTGAGGATACCCAGCGGAGACCCGCTCCGAAGGGCTCTACGACGTCTGGCATGGACTGAAGGGGCGTTCGGGCGATTGCCCCCTTCCTCCGCTGGCATGCCGTGCATGACGCGACAATACTTCGGGATGCGGCCAACATCCCGGGAAAGTAAAATGATCCCGTAGCCGCTGATCCCGTCCTGTGGACACCCTGATGCCCGGCGGACGGAACGGTATGAACCGCATCCAAAGCGGCGCCGCGGGAGCGGGCTTTGGGATTACGAGCCGAAGCAAGACTCGTTCATGGTCGGACTTAACATGATATAAGACCGGTCCTGAAGTTTTGAATTGATCGAGTGGAAGAGGGATACGCCTCGGCGGAAGGCGGCCCTCCCAAGTACTCTATGAAACTGCTGCCACAGGGGATCGTCCCGCTGATGACGCTCCACCAAATCGGGCGCAGTAAGGGACTATCGAGGGCAGCAATGGGTGCGATCTGACGACTGAGCAAGTCAGGGACGTGGTGGACTCGACCCGGCTTATAGAGAAGCTCCAAGTCATAGAATGTCAGCTCGTGTGCCCATCGCGTCATCCTTACCGATTTTGTTGGCTTTTCGGAAGACAGATACCAACGGTCTGTGATCTGTAAAGATACGAAACCGTCTTCCATACAGGTAAGGATGGTAATGTCCTAACGCTTTTCCCAACCACAGCAAGAGGGTTCCAGGTCGATGGTCGGGTACCCGGTCTCGGCGTCCCTTAGCTTCCGAGAAAAATATGCAACCGGATGGAGTTTTCCACCCTTATCCAGCTGCATAAGACAAGCCCGATCGCCGTGCCCGAGGCATCGGTGTGAAGCTCAAAAGGGGTTTTTCAAAATTTGGCTGGATTAAGCAAGGTGCGGGGGCAAGCAAATTGCTTAAGTCGTTCAAACGCCTCCTGTTGAGGTTTGTCCCATAAAATCTGGTATCTTTTTTCAGGAGTCGAGTCAGAGAGATGCGAAACCCTTGCATAATTGGGCACGTGCCTGCGAAAAAAACCAGTTGCCCCCAAAACTGGCGAACGTGCGTTGGTTGCGTGGTGTTTTTATGGCTTGTATCACTGTTACTTTATCGGGGTCAGGTAAAACACCGGCCGGAGTAATCAGGTGGCCAAGAAAACGAAAAGTGTCGGTTGCGAAGCGACACCTTGGCTAGGTTAAGCCTGAACCCCGCCCAGCGAGTAACTGCAACACGGCATCGAGGGGGGATAGGTGCTGCTCAAACCCTGCGCTGTATATCACAAAGTCGTCGAGATAGCCAGTGCGTGGTGGCCCAACACCGGGTTGAGAACGGCAGCGATAGCCCTCTGAAAAGTTGACGGAGGGCCCTCGTCAATCCAAAAGGCATACGCGAAAATTTTAAAGAGACGGGAGCCGTCGGAAAAAGCTGTCTTTTCTCGGTCCCTCTCATCCACCTCAACGGTCCAGTATGCACTTTTAGCGTCGAGGACGCTAAACCAGGATTAAACCCGCCAGCTGATCAATGGCAGCGTCCATCCTGGGGATGGGGTATGCCCTCTGAAACCGTTTTCGCGTTCAAAGCACGGTAGTCGACGCAGAAGCGTGTCGTACCGTCCTTCTTTTTTACAAGCACAACGGGAGAGAGCCCCTGGAGAACAAGAAAGCCCCAATCACCCCGTCTGCAAGCATCTGTCGCATTCCGCACGGATGTACTGCCGCGTACTCTCCGGGAGGCGCCACTGTTTTCACCCCGGATAGGTTGGTCGTCCGTTGGTTTTGATTCTATGCTTCATGTGTGGCACCCCACCCGGGGGCAGCCCTTCGTTAAACAGATCCGGGGAACGATCAAGTACCTGGATGAGCTGTTCACGTTGAACTGATGACAGGTGAGGCCAAAATCCACCCGGGGAACGACAGCCGCCCCTGCTGATGAGGGGAGTTCCTCGTTCTCGAAAGAACATACCGGGAAAAACCTCAAACTCGTCCGTGTTGTAACCAAAGTCGTTAAATCCGTGTGTGAAATCGAACCGGTCCTCAAAGTCCGCCAGGATATCCGGTTCGTCTCCATCATCAATGGGAGTCGGGGGAAACCATGCCCAAAGCTCCCCGACTATCCCCGAAGGAGAGCCCCCCATCTTCCGGGTTGACGCCGGAATCCTGGTCCCCCGATTCCGCGTCGTATGCAAAACAATTCGGTGAAACCTCCTCCACGATCGCCGCATAGCCAAGGACGAATCCTTGCTCGATCCCCAACCGGAGCTCCCTGATCGTTGACGACCCAAACGTCAACCTCCGGTAGGGAGAGGTCCACCACGAACGGGGTACCAGGATCTTGGCTGTGTCGCTCTCAACACAAGCCAATCCAGCCTCCCCGCCGTTCACAGAACATCGCACGAATCGCCCCGCCCGAGAGGACAAGTGACTTTCCGCGCACATCTAATTGCCCCTTCTCGGTCCCCGTTGCCCGCACTACGCAACGCAGTAGGGGGTCTGGTTCGTGATACGTCAAGATACCGAGGGACCCAGCACCAGAGAAGGAAACACGGAGTCGGGCCCCGTTGAAGGTAGCAAAACTAGCCCCTGGAACAGGGGAGAGATTCAATTTAAAATCAAACCTTCGCAGCAGGTCTACGCCTATCAGTACCTCGGCTGGAAATCTGGTTTGGTCGTCGACCACGACCACTGAGTGCCGGCACTTACAGGGTCGGGAAAATTTAAATTCAAGGGTTGCCTTACCCTTGGTGTCCCCAAAGTGGGCCCCAGATGCCCCCTTGAGGCCACGCGAGTGAGGCGAGAGCGAGGTGTTTTGGGAAAACCTCCTGAAACAGGACTCCTTCACCACCGTTGCCTCACTTCCCGAGTCATGAAAGCTAGGATTTTTGTCCCAGCAACCACACAATTCAACAGCGGCCGGCCCGCCTGAATCTGTGCCCCCGGGGAGCTCCGGTTCGTGGAACTGTCGCTCCTTCGGCGCCCACCATCACCGTCTCTGGCGGGGGTTTCTTTGTGGTTGTGGTTGTGTTCTGTCGGGCGGTGTGCTATGCATCCTGCGCGAAAAAAGCACCGTCCGGCCACATGCCTCGGCGGCCACACCGGGTGCACTGATACCCTCCCGCACCGCCACACTCGGAAGCGGGCATGCGTAGTCCACCTGATGGTGGGGACACCAGCGTCGGGGTTCTTTGAGTGCGTACGGGCAAAATCAACCAGGGGATCAACCGGAGGGGAACTGCCGGAGATCGAAACCCCCGCGAGGAGTAGAGGAGCGAGGTTTTAGGCCCTGCCTCGCTCGAGAAACTGACCCCAAAGGGTTTCTCTACCCGCCCCGGGATAGTGCCGATGGTACCAGACTTTTTGGGCTGCTTTCGACCACCCGATAAAGCGGCTGTCCTCTACCAGCAGGAGCTTTTCCCGCATCCAGGGTGGGAGTCCCTGGAGAAAAGTTCTCCGCATCAGAGGTTCAGCTGCCCAAGTTCACCAGGATAATCGCGCATACCCTGGTAACCATGGTCTCGACCGCGAGATAGAAATCCCTGGGGGAACTGTCGTTCGAGTACGTACGACCCAAATGCCGTAAGTACTCCATCGACGAGCACGTTCCCCGAGACGTTGTCGAGGGTCTCCTTAAACTCGTCCCAGGTCCCTATCCCGTCGAAGACTGGGGAGTTAATGACAACGTCCGCCGTCCCCCTGCAGCTAGCACGGGCGGCACGGATCAGAGCCTCATCCGTCCCGTAAGGATGGGCCTGCTCAACATGTCGCAACCAGGTTTCCAACTCCTGATTCCTCCGAAGAGGCTGGCTGGCTGGGACCTCCGCCCGGTAAGGCGGATCGGGTCGCGTAGGGTTATACCCTGGTCCGCGGACGTGGGTGACGGGTGCTTTGCTGAGACGAGTGGTCAGTCGTGACCGCATGCACCCCCGCTTCCCCCGCGATGCAGAGGCCGCAGCTGGTGATCGAGCGTGAGGGTTTTAGATACCCTGGGCTCCAATAAACGCACGATATTGGCGTACTGCCCTTCCAGGGTATTGAACCGGGCATTGAGCCGCTCAAATTTATCCACCAGCTCTTCATACATCGAGAGCGACAGGTGGTCACGGGGCTCTAACCTTTGCCCCAAAGTCAAAGACTGAGCGTTATCTGCTCGAGGAAAGTCGGGGACCTCAAGGGGGGTTTTTGCAGAGGAACCCGAGGGCTCAGTGGTTCCCTAGGGCGCTATTTCGTGTACGAGGCATTTCTCGTACCCGCACTTACTCTACAACCTTTTACTGGGCTTGCGATGGACTTGCACAAAAGGCTTAACCAGACACCTTTATAATTGAAACTGTTCTATCCCACCGCTGACACCAAAAAGACAGTTGTAGCGGGGCGTAGACCCAGTAGACTTCAATGTGTCTGGTTGAGTTCGGCTCACCGAGAATATCGATTTTATTTGGGAAAAGATTCCCTCTGCAGTGAACAGATGTAAGATTCCGGGCCTACGGCACGCTGCCACCACCCGATTAGTAGGTTCGGGAACCGTGTGTGTTTGTGTATGGGGGTGTGAATGTTGTATGAAAGAAGGGTGGAAGGGAAAATACAGGATGTATGGGCTGAATGTTGGATGTGTAAGTGTGTAATTGTGAAAAGGGAGATAGCGTAGGCTGGAGCGTCTGCGTGGACGTGTTTTGGAAGAAAAAAGCAAAAATCATAAAATTTTTCCTCTTCCCTTCAGTTTGAGCATCCACCTTTCTGGAAGTGGGAACCCAGGTATAGCAAAGTTATGGTCTGTTCTAGAGTATCAGCTTAATACTCCGATTCATCTACCTTCTTACAGCCTTTCAGGGGGGTTTCGAGATCGAGTAACCAGCAATGTGCTGTTAAGGAGACCCCAGCCCAAATAAATTTCAAGGGATTCAGCCTTAGTCTGAACCAGAACTTAAGATGTAAATATAATTTGTTTTTTGGCTGGGACCGAAATGAAAGCTCTACGATAGTATGATATTTTATTTATTGAGCAAATCGCACTCCCTTAGGGAGGTCTACAGGAATTCAGTCATGGGAAATGGTTTATAGATGCGTACATCACCAATTTATCACAGCGGGGGTGATGCACGTGAAAAAAACACACCAGATAGACTCAAAAATGACTCACTGTATTTTTTACCCCCTAAGTTGGCGTCCCAACTCCATAAGTATTTTTAAACAGTGTTTTTTGCACGAACCACATACCAATCACTGATATGAGCAAATTTAATCTCCAACCCAAAATGGAGATTAACGTAAAAAAAAAAACTAAAATAAACTAGTGCTGATAAACTCTGAAAAAAAACACTTGTGTAAACAAATAAGAAACATAATTTAGCGTCGAAGGCCAAAAAACATAATATAACACCACAGGGGACCACAAATCACGGGGCTGCCTGACCAAACCCCCAAGGTCGGGCAGGTATCAAGACAGCAAATCGAAACAAAGTAAAAAAAAGTAAAAGTAAAATGGCCCCGAAATTTTATGGGCGAGACTTATTGAAATAAACCTTCCCCCAGGAGGTACGGATCCTCGATCTGAGGGAAGAAACTAAGTATTGACTTAGTTTAAAATCAAGGGAAAGGCACACTGGAGGGGACGGATCCTCAAACAGTGTTCCTTCTGTGTGATGGTCCTTTTTTTACTCACACTTTGAGTTCACCCAAATGCCGCTTTGGGACAGTGAAAAAAGTGCACCCCACAGATGGTGATGAAGCGTGTCACACGCCAAAATCCAAAAGAGACCAGGTGTCTCCTACACACAACCAATAAAAGAATTTCTTAGCTTTTTCGGAGACAATCTCGGCAAATCCTGGCGTGAAAGCGAGGTAATCCACAAAGTAAATCCAAAACGAGCACACCGAGAACGGGACCACATACACACAGAATCAGGACCCCAACTGTCTTCCCCTCACAAAACTAGGGTATTATACCAGAAAAAGACCCTCAGGCCATGCCCCAGGCATGGCGCGAAAAGAAGAAAATATGCAAAAAAAGAGTTGGACTACCAACCCGATGTCCGGGAGTCCAAAAAAGCCAACGACCCAAACAACCGTGAAAAGAGAGGGAGAGAAAAACCCTATCAAACGACCATTACTCCCTTCAGGGGCTATTGTGACACTTTGGGAAGGAAAGTATACATAGGAAAACCCGGTAATGTACAATTTACGGTATGGGACTTGGGAAATTAATAAAACTTTTATTTTTCTCGGAGACTTCAACACCATCCAAGTAAAGAGCCTTGGTTAAAAATACTTTTTGTTGGTTATTTTTATAACCATGTTCATAATATTTTCTCAACACTGCCCGCCTCGTTGGTGAAGCGGAGCCCGGACGTCTCATCCAAGTCAATGGCAGCATTGCAGAGTTCCCCACGTCCTTTGTTCCGTGGTAGAGAAGGCAGGCATGTGGCATGGTAAAGATCCGGCCTCAACCACTCGGCGCCCGAGGACGATGTCAGTCCAGGCGAGATCGACCTTAGAGTCGGCGAGTGCGCAGCCGTACACTACAATTATTATTATTATTATATTATTATTATTATTATTATTATTATTATTATTATTATTATTATTATTATTTATCATTGTTATTTTTTTTGTGTGTGTGTGTGTGTGTGTGAAATATCTCTGCACAGATGGCTCTGCTAGTGCTTAATCACAAAAGAGTTAATTAGTAGATATTGTGACCTTACCTGATTTCACCTTCCTTTGAATTTGCTAGAAAAACTTATTTTTCTTTTCTTTTCTTTTCCTTCACTAATGCTGTGAACATCCGTGTTATTCTTCTTATAGACATAATAAGATACCGTGAAATATTTTCGTAAATCAATTGATAAAGTAAACTCACAGTTGGCATGGCATGTACGTACATGCCATGTTCGACGGCATTGGGCTAGCACACAAAAATAATACAAAATTAGATATCACGAATAGTCATTATATGATTTCAGACAAAAAGCCAGTGTAGCAGGTAACAGGTACTAACCAAATATGGGTGGTTAGTAATTTATATGGTAGACAGGGTGGTTGTAGTGGAGATATTGTTTAGTTGAGGCTTCATAGCTAGGATGTGGACTGTTCTGCTATTATCAGGTCAAATCTGTTAAAGTGGTAGGTCAAAGTTTTGAAATCAGTATTGCTAAAAGGGTGATTGTGGAGAAGAAAGTTCTCTCTAATTGCTCAGAAGGATGGTTTGCTCAGCTGTAAAAATTATAGGTAAGCCACATTCGAAATTATTTCAGAGTCACACTTTTCTTTATTCTTTAAAACATTTCCAATAGTATAAAGCCTGTAAAACAAACCGAAAATAGACCCGAGAAAAGCATTGTCTGAGAAATTTGTTTTGTGATTTTCTGAGATAAGAACTAAAACAGCTTCATATATTTAATGTTGATACAGGTTTTGGTTAGAATTTCAGACACAGGAAATTGCATAGGGCTTCATAAAATAAGTAAGATGGGTACTCATTTGTAGTGAAATATTCCTTTATGAATGAAGCTAGTCCAGGTTGAACATATGTAGTATGTCCGGTTGATGAGAGTTGTAAGGCTGTTTAACTTGTAAATATGAGGAACATGGCTGAAATGATGAAGTCCAAAGGGCCCAGTGAATGTGGGTTTCCGGTAGGCACTGGTGAAGAAACAGTTATTACGAAATTTATGCAGTATAAAGAAATGACAGTTTGTTATTTTTTTTCAATTTCACAAGTGAATTTAATATTGGGGTGTTATAAATTCAAGTATGAGAGGAAAGGGTTAGTTGAGAGGGGTAGTTATAGAGTAAGAAAGTATCATCCATGTAACGGCGATAAAAAATAGGTTTGAAATTAGCAGGCAATTATTCAACCAAGCTTATTCATAGTAACGAAGAAAGATATTGGCTACCAATGTAAATAGAGTCATTAAAGGTAAACTTTGAATTTTCAATAGCTATATGCAATAGTTTCCTGTAAGTTGTCTTGTTCAGACCATACGAGTGTGAGAGTGATTAGACAATTTTGTTTATAATCATATCAGTGGATTCAATGAGGGTTTAAAATTAGTAAATAACGATTCTTTGTCAAAACTGACCATTGTGACAGGCCGTAGCGGTTTAAGGGCACTAATTTCTTTGATAAATGAAAGTTTTCAGTGGTAGTTAATGGGGGGATCTTAATTAAGAGTTTAGCAACATTACAATTGAAGGTTCCAGCATCAGAAATGATGGTTGACCAATTTATGAATTTTGGAAAGGCCATTTAAGAAACAAGGTTTGGAGCCAGATGTAGTTAGGAGGTTGTAAGTGATTTCACCGACAAATGTTCTTATCGAACGTAAGAGTCTGCTGAATTTATCTTCTGATTTCAGAAGATGAGTAGTAATGTCAGACATGATTAGTTTAAAGGTGATATTAACTGTTTTTAAGCTTATTAAGGTAGTCTTCTAGTTTAGAAAAAAAAACTCCACGACCCTTATCTGGTTTGACAATGTTATCATCTTTTTAGGTTTTAAGGTGTAAGGAAGGGGTGGCGGACTCCATATTTCTTTATAAATCTCGCAGTTTTTGAGGGGTGTGATATAGTTTTTCAAACAAAGAAAAAATGATTAGGGGAAAAATGGTACTAGGTGGCATACAATAATCAAAAATTAAGAAATAGCTTCTTTTTGTTCATCTGATAATATTCTATCAGAAAAGTTGAATCTTAATCTTGTCCACCTTTTTGGTGGACAAAGCTAGCTTTTTATTAAGACAAATCAACATTACATGTATTCTTATCAACATTTCTGTTACTAAGGGATAACAAACATTTCGAATCAACATAAATAGAGAAAATAAATAGAGTGATGTCATCCTCCAGTTTCTTTTGATGTTAGGAAAATTTTTTTTTTGTTTATTTTCCAATCCAAAAGATCGAAGCACCATGAACGATACATCCTGGTAGTTTGGAATGTGGGACAATACACTGAATTTAATCATACATAGAAATAAAGTTGGCGACAAAACACTTCCTTGTGGGACCCCCGTTTGCCTGGACAAATGTCCGAAAAAGTGACACTGTCAGAAAACAATTTGACAGAAAAAGTTCTGTCAGACGTGAAATTTTGAATAAAACAAGGCAAGTTTCCACGTAACCCAAAACAAAGTTTCCTGAGTAGGCCATATCGCCATGTCATGTAGGCTTTTTCTATATCTAAAAGTACTGAAATTAAATAATCTTTTTGGCAATTGCCTCTTGAATATGACTGTCCAGCTTTACTAGTTGATCGAGAGTTTGGTGTCCTTTCCCGGGAAAACCGCACTGCTCGTCAACTAGTAAATTACTGGAATTTAAAAAATGCAATATCCTACTGTTAACAATTCGTTCCATGACCTTGCATAAGCAACTTGTCAACGCAATTGGGTGGGAGGAGATAGCAAATCTAGGGTTATCCCCTCCTTTCAATATGGGAATGGTATGGGCGAAGTACCATGAGTTTGGAAAAGTGTGGCTCTTCCAAATTTCATTGTACACTTCTAGCATCTTAATCATAGCATCATGATTAAGATGCTTTATCATCTCACATCGAATCTCATCGGGGCCTGGGATGTTTCCTCTACAGGCTCGGACAAGCTCGTCCATTTCAGATCTTATGTAATTAAGTCATTCCTTGGCAAGTGAATAGTTGCGCTGACTGCTCTGATGGTCAGGATGCAGATGGTTATTTGCTGCTGCTTGTATTAGCATGCTCTAGGAAGAATTTTCGCAAATTGATGTTAATTTCATTATTTTTATT
>NW_023658096.1:0-17500 GCF_015228065.2 Penaeus monodon
CTGAAGTTAAGTAATTTGAGTCGGGACCCCCCCTGAGAAAATACTCCTCATTTCAACAGATACCCCTAGAAAGTACATGAAAAAAATCAATATGACATTACAGATAAAGAAAAGTAAATGATATATATATGCATGGAAAGAGATAATAAAACACAGATAGAGAAAATATTGGACTCCACAGTAGAGAGTCACAGTAGAGGAAGGTGAAGAACATTCCACCTACCCACACCCCTGGAGATATATTCAGAAGAGGAAACTATAGAAGAGTCTACTCAGAGAGGACCTCAGACATAGGCCCTGTGGAAGAAATAATGAAACCCATACCCTGGAGAGTGTCAGAAGAAGCACCCCCACTGTCGGAAGACCAAGAAAACAACCTGACTTGGGAGCATTTTCCTTCCATAGAGGACTCCCCAGAAGGGACTCTAGAAGTAGTAGAGAAATTCAGAACACATCAGTGTTTATCCATAGGTCCCCATGAAATTGCATACCCAGGAGGATAACCATGATATGGAGGATATTAATAAAGATAATGATACAGAAAAACAATGCTCCCTGAGGAAGGAAATAGATGCATGCCATCACCTCATGGATAGAGTAATAGGAGCAATAGGGATACTAGAAAATATAGTAGCAAAACAAAGTGAACAATTAACCAGAAACCAAGAAGGACAAATTGAAACCTCCCCCCAGAACAACAGGAGACTCGACAGCCAGAAAGGACCACCTGCAGGGTTTTCAGACTATGCCATAGAAGAGAAAAAGAAAAAGAAAAAGAGACCAAGGAGAAGACAGAAAAACATATACACAGAGGAAACAAGAATACAAGAGAATGCCCCCAGCAGGGATAAGCCAGGTCTACCCCAGAGGAGGAGGTTCAGAGAAAGGACCCAAGAAACAGGAGTAGAAACAAAGGCAAGGACAGAGGAGGAACACCTGGGACATCCCACAACATCACCTAAAAGAACCACAGGTAGATGTAAGGAGGGTGCCTCAACAAACAACTCTCACGACTTCCAGAGAAGGTCCACCCCCATCAAGAATTCCACAGGAAAGAATGGAACCCCCAAAGCCAATGGAACAAACAAAATTGGCAACAGAGAAACCCTCCACAAGAAGGCAGTACAACACAGGATATGTACAGAGGAGACAAAGAAACAATGGTTGGGTAGACCAGCAAAGAGGAAGCTCCCAGTGGGAAACAGGAAGAAGAGAGAAAGACAGTGGCAAGGAGAAGAGCAAAACAGTTGGGCATGGAACTGGTGGTAAGTGAAGTTCCTCTACAGAAGATACATTTCTCGGTTCTGCATAAGGTAGGTCTTTTGTACCAGGTCCCCAAGGAAAAAGAAAGCATGGAGGACTTCCATACCTCATTAGAAACCCTACAAAGAACCATTAATGAAAGATTCACATCCTCTCTACAGCCTGGAGCATCTATAAAGGAACCAAGAGAAAGAAAAAATTACCACAACAATTACCCTCCAAGATAAGGAAACCCTCCCCCCTCGGAAGATGCCAGGCCAGATAATAGATCAAATGTGAACTTTTTGAAGTGTATCAGGCATGGGAAAAGAATGAAAGACCCAACCTAACTAAATTAGAAAACAAAGCATTAAAAGATTTAGCAGAAAATCCTGATATAGTGATTAAAAGGCTGATAAAGATGGAGCTCTGGTCGTGTTGAAAACAAGCAGTTACATAGCTATGGGTGAAAGCATCTAAGACAAGGAGACATATATAGATATTAAATAACCCAGAGGAGGCTCTAGCTACAGTACAGAAGAGAGTATTATGTTGGTTAATCGTTTTTTTACCCTAGACAGCCAGGAAAGAAGGAAGGAAGAGGAGAAGCTCTCTGCAGGACAAAGAGATGCCCTTCTAGAGCACAAACCCATCATACCACACTGGTATGTCCTCCCTAAACTCATAAACCTCTAGACCCAAGCACAGGTTCATGGCCAGGGAGACCAGTGTTGAGTGGTTGCAGCTCTCCAACCAGACCTGTAGACCGCCTTCTAACCACATATCTCACCCCTCTCCTAGATCT
The DNA here is from genome assembly GCF_015228065.2 of Penaeus monodon. Lineage (NCBI taxonomy): Eukaryota > Metazoa > Arthropoda > Malacostraca > Decapoda > Penaeidae > Penaeus > Penaeus monodon. Next base: position 2,048 of record NW_023658096.1, read on the forward strand.
TTTACCAGAGAGATTGCAGGACACAACCTCCTTCCTACAGAAAATGGAAAATGTGAGGAGATACCCCAGAAGGAGCTTTCCTTTTTTCATTTGATATAGTCTCCCCTTTACCCCTCTATCCCACAGGAAGAAGCAGCTTTTGTTGTGGCCAATTTCTATGAGCAGAATTTTTCCTATGTAGAAGAAAGACTCTACCAGACTACAACATGGCAGCTCCCCCACCATACTTGATCAAGGAAGGCATAGACCATGTGCTGACAGGCACCCTGTTGAGATTTAACAATAGTTTCTATAGCAGGGAAAGGGTAACAGCCATAGGAGCCTCGGTATCGGTGGCAGTGGCGGAAATTTTCGTACATGCAAGTATTGAGACAAAAAGGAAGAAGCTGGTAAAACAGCCTGAGATTTTCTATAGGTACATTGATGACATATTTGGCATTTTTGTAGGTACAGAAGCAGAACTGCAGGCCTACCATGAAGGATTGAACAACATTCATCAGACCTACAGTTCACATTGGAATACAGCAGAGAGAAGCTACCTTTCCTAGACACCCTGGTGTATTTCGATGGAGAAGGGTGCCCACAAACCACAGTGTATTACAAACCCTCTAATACACACCAATATCTCCATTTCATGTCAAATCATCACCCAACCTAATGAAATCTCTTCCTTTCTCACAGGCTCTCAGAATTAAGAGAATAGTCAGTGAGGAGCCAAGATTAAAACAAGCATTGCAGGAAATGACAGGGTTCTTCAAGGCGAGAGGATATGATAACAGATGCCTCACCTCAGCTCTGAAAAAAATAGAAAACATACCAAGACATCAGCTGCTAATTAGAAAGGTGAGGAACTACCACAACAGAATAATATTTCCTTTATTATATTCCCCAGCAATGGCAGGACCAGTGAGACATTTCCTAAATGAAATATGGGAGTGGATCAAGAAAATTCCAGAGACACACCCTGGGAGACAGCATTCAGGACTCCCCCACCATTGATAGCATGGAAGAAGGGAAAATCGATTGCAGAGCAGTTGATCAGAGCACAGTTCCCGTCGCCTCTGACCGTGGACAAGGAGAGAATGAGAGACTCAGCACAGGACTGAGGTATTTGAAGCAGACCAGGGCAGCTCCCCCCAGTCCTTCAAACTAGCAGGTCAAGGTCGGTGAGCTCACTTGGTTACTCCCCTTTGAACCTCTCATTTACCCACCCCCAAAAGAAGACTGTTTTTCCATAAAAGATTTTTATAAAGATAAATATTACAAATGTATTTTTCCATGATTGTAACATTTCAAAATATTAAGCATATCAAGTTTAGTTGTTATGCACACAATTACATTACATTTTAATATACAGGCAGGTAAGAAAATACTGCCAAATGGTTAATAGTAAATTCATCTTTATAAAGGAAAATGATAAAATAGAAAGAAAAAAAGAAAAATGCAGTAATATATCAGCCTTCTCTCTCTCCCACTCCAGGGAGAGAGTCAGTAAAGTTGGCATTGGGAAGTCACATATTACCTCCCCTTGTTCCCATACTTAGTCTTGCAAGTTTGGAGAGACACAGGTAAGGAACTACTTAGAAAAAAATTAAGAATAATATTTATGAAGCTACCTATTAAAATATAATAGAAAAGACAAGATAAGAGCCCTACCTGCTCCCCCTGTCTCCCCAGTTCCCGGCTTGGCACAGCCCAAGCACAGGCAAGAGTCAGGAAAGCGGGCCAATGCAAAGTTAGGAAGCTCCCAAAATAATAAGATAAATATTACAAATTTACTTTCCATAATTGGAACTTTCAAGATATTAGGCACAAAACATTTTGAGTTGAATGCACAAAATTTACAAGTACAGAAAGTCATATGTTTAATAGTAAAATTCCTGGCTTCTAAAACTAAAAAAATAAGATTACATATGAAGATACAATGACAGTAATATATCAGTCTTTCTCTCTCTCCCACTCCAGGGGAGTTAGTAAAGGTGGCATTAGAAATTTACAGATTACCTCCCCCTAGTTCCCCCTATTTAAATCACTGCTAAGTATTGGAGAGACCGGGTAAGGAGCTACTTTGAAAAATTGAGAATAATATTTATTATGAAGCTACCTATTAAAAAATAGAATGACAAGATAGAGAGCCCCTGCCTATCCTCCCTGCCCCCCAGTTCCCCGGTTTGGGAACAGCCCAAGCACAGGCAAAGCCCAGGTAAGCAGGTAAAGGCAAAGGTGAGGAGGCTACCAACATTAAAGGACAAAGAAAGGCAATGAAATCAGAATAATGCAAGATATGAATAACAACTGGATTACAACACACATGATAGTTTTTTCCAAGGTTTCTTTAACAGAGGAAGGAAGGAGGCACATCAACAGGGAAACAGAGGACGGCTAAAACCCCCCCCCCCCTGGTTCTTGTATTTGCTTTCCCTTTGTTTCTTGGGTGTGGTGTTTTTCTTTGTTTCCTTTTCAACCCCTCAGGCCACCAGGACAGTTGGATGGGAACATAAAAATGCCAAACCAAACCCCTTTTCCTGACCGATGTAGCCCTCAGCGGGGTTCCTGTTCTAACAGCCTTCTTATCAAAATTAACACAGGAGGACCCGGGAGGTATGATGCTGGAAAACATAGAGTCCCGCCCCCCCCCCCACCCCTCTTCAAGACTAAGGAACAACCAAAGAGAAACCTTTTTTATATGTAGATTTTTTTGGTGTGTTTGTATGGTTTTATCCAATGGAGTAAACATATTAATATACCCATTATGTGAAAATAAAAAACAAAAAAAATAAACCCCCCCCCCACCTCCTCCATAATGCATGGAGGATATATATATATATATTGATTGTGTACTGATTATTCATACAAGATTAAATGAAAAGGAATATGCAAGAAAATAAACATACCCACAAGAATGCATATCCTATATTTTAAAGCATTTTTATTGTATAATAACACTCTGTAATACTCTATATATTGCATAAGTGTAAGGACAAAACCCCCAGTTCCTTCCCTGCCCCTGTCACCAACAGGAAACAGGAAGTGGAACAGGGCCTTCCTTGCCTACCCCCACATCATTTATCCCCTTTGTTTAGAATATATAAGAGAAGTTTTCTAAAAAAAGATTCAGTAACAACCTCCAAGTCCTAAAGAGGCCTCGTGGGCCGAAAGCGCTCGCGCCCTAGGTTTTACTGTTAGTGTATGAGTGATGTGTGAGTGTTATTACCCTTCAGAAATATAAGTAGATATTAAGTGATATACAGGGGCTCAGAAACATAAAAAAACGGGTTCACAGTGAAAGTGAAGTGACAAACTCAAGGAGGTTTTAAAACCAACAGTAACAGGAAAGAAAGACCAGAGAGGAATCCCCACCTACAACAACACACAGGAAAACGGTTAGAGCTAAGCTACCCCAAAACCATTTGGTTCTTAGCATCTTTGTTATCTTTTGTATGTAGGTCCGGGTTTTTATTTCTATATTTTTTCAGTGTTGCCCCCCCCCCCTCTTTTTAGTAGTTTGCACCTCCAGTAACTTTCTGTTTTTTTCGAGTCACGTTTGAAGGGTTTGTTTGTAGTACAAAAGGGATGAAGTGGTTCCTTTTTTGTGATGTTTTGAGGATTATTCTACAGAAGCTCAGTAAAGATAACCTCAAGTGTTGATACAATTTTTTGTAAAAGTGTAGTGAGTGAAGATAAGAATCAAGTATATAGGAAATAGAAATACATCTATGGTAATTAAGAGGTAAATATCATGAAAAAGAAGTGATTGTTGCAAATAAGCTAAGCAAGTGCAGTGTTTGATACAGAATTTAGTAAAAGAATACAGCTTAGTAAAGGCAAAGTTTGAAAGAAAAGTACGAAAGAAAAACAGCCCCTAGTATATTTATATTTTGCAACTTTTTCTTGCATTCAACATAAACCTACCTAACCTGACCTAACCCGGGAAAACATTCCTCTATAATACACCCACCTAACCTCTCCTAGCCTATTTTCAACCTGATCTCTTGGGATGAGAGTGGTTCCAACCTATATAATTTACCAAAAAAGATAAGAAGAAATAAACAAGGGACCGCCCCCCCCAGAAAAGGGGAAAAATGGAGACTAGGCAACAAGCAAAAAGAAAGATAGGCAGGAATTGGTGAAACTATGACTCAGGACCTTCAGTCGGGGAAAGGAAGGGGCACAGAATGGCCCCTTCTCTGAGCAATATTTGGGTGACATAAGGAAACAAGGAGGTAATGGAACAGGTAGGAAATAAGAACAAAAAAGATAGAAATTCCCCCATAACCCGTATAAATTGACAGGAGGATGGACTCATCCAGATGTTTGGGATAAAAGGCAATTCACAATAGAAGCAGCCCCCTTAGCCCCCTTACTCGGGAAAACTATAAAAAATAGGTTTCCCAGAGGATCCTTCCAATATACTAGAAACCCCAATAATTTATATCAGTTTAAATGAAGGGGAGGAAAAGGCAATTTCCACCAGTTGACCTATCTAATTATAAACAAGAATTTTCTGCACAATGTATGATAGCCTTTTATGACCAATGCGAGAAACAGGGAGTAGTAGATAGATTTCCCACTGTCAGCACAAATTACCCCAGGCCCAGAGGAGATTTCCCCCCTCTAGGGGTTTAAATTTTGAAATGGGAGAAAAGATTTGGGGTAATGCAGCTAGGAAGTGGCGGGGGTTAGTAGCACCCTATCTGAAGGCAGGGGCCCTTAGAAACTAGATGGGATTAATAGATTTAAAAGAGAGCCCTCAGTTTAAAAAACCCCAGAGACTTACGGGGGAATTTTGTCATGAAGCCTAAAAGAGAGCCCTGGAATTAAAAGATAAATTTGAGTCGAGGACCCCCCCTGAGGAAAAATACTTCCTCATTTCAAATCAGATACCCCAAAGTAAAGTACATGAAAGAAAAATCAATATGACATTAACAGATAAAGAAAAGGAAATGATATATATATGCATGGAAAGAGATAATAAAACACAGAGAGAAAATATGGACTCCACAGTAGAGAGTCACAGAAAGGGGGAAAGGTGAAGAACAATTCCACCTACCCACACCCCTGGAGATATATTCAGAAGAGGAAACTATAGAGAGTCTACTCAGAGAGGACCTCAAACATAGGCCCTGTGGAAGAAATAATGAAACCCAGACCCTGGAGAGTGTCAGAAGAAGCACCCCCACTGTCGGAAGACCAAGAAAACAATCTGACTTTGGGGGCATTTTCCCTTTCCCTAGAGGACTCCCAGAAGGGACTCTAGAAGTAGTAGAAGAAATTCAGAACACATCATGTTATCCAAGGTCCCCATGAATTGCATACCCAGGGAGGATAACCATGAATAGGGAGGATATTAATAAAGATAATGATACAGAAAAACAATGCTTTCCCCGAGGAAGGAATAGATCATGCCATCACCTCATGGATAGAGTAATAGGGGCAATAGGGGTTTCTAGAAAATATAGTAGCAAAACAAAGTGAACAAATTTAAACCCGAAACCAAAAAGGACAAACAATTGAAACCTCCCCCCAGAACAACAGGGAGACTCGACAGCCAGAAAGGCCACCTGGCAGGGTTTTCAGGACTATGCCATAGAAGAGAAAAAAAAAAAAAAAGAGACCAAGAAGACAGAAAAGAACATATACACAGGAGGAAACAAGAATACAAGAGAATGCCCCCCAGCAGGGGGTAAGCCAGTCTACCCAGAGGAGGAGGTTCAGAGAAAGGACCCAAGAAAAAGGAGTAAACAAAGGCAAGGACAGAGGAGGAACACCTGGGACATCCCACAACATCACCTAGAAAAGAACCACAGGGTAGATGTAAGGAGGTGCCTCAACAAACAACCTCTCACGAACCTTCCAGAGAAGGTCCCCCCCCATCAAGAATTCCACAAAGAATGGACCCCCAAACCAATGGAACAAACAAAATTGGCAAAAGAGAAACCCTCCACAGAGAAGGCAGTACAACAAGATATGTACAGAGGAGACAAAAAAACAATGGTTGGGTAGACCAGCAAAGAGGAACTCCCAGTGGGAAACAGGAAGAAGAGGGGAAAGACAGTGCAAGGAAAGAGCAAAACAGTTGGCATGGGAAATGGTGGTAATGAAGTTCCTCTACAGAAGATACATTTCTCGGTTCTGCATAAAAGGGAGGTCTTTTGTACCAGGTCCCCCAAGAAAAGAAGCATGGAGGACTTCCATACCTCATTAGAAACCCTACAAGAACCATTAATGAAAGATTCACATCCTCTCTACAGCCTGGAGCATCTATAAAGGGAAACCAAAGAAAGAAAAAATTACCACAACAATTACCCTCCAAGTAAGGAAAACCCTCCCCCCTTTGGAAGATGCCAGCCTAGATAAAATGATCAATGTGAACTTTTGAGTGTATCAGGCATGGGAAAAGAATGAAAGACCCAACCTAACTAAATAGAAAACAAAGCATTAAAAAATTTAGGGAGAAAATCCTGATATAGTGATTAAAAAGGCTGTAAAGATGGAGCTCTGGTCGTGTTGAAAACAAGCAGTTACTACTATGGGTGAAAAGCATCTAAAGACAAGGAGACATATATAGAAATTAAATAACCCAGAGGAGGCTCTAGCTACAGTACAGAGAGAAGTATTATGTTGGTTTAATCGTTTTTTTACCCTAGACAGGGCCCGGAAAAGAAGGAAGGAAGGGGAAGCTTCTCTGCAGGACAAAGAGATGCCTTCTAGAGCACAAACCCATTTATACCACAACGGTATGTCCTCCCTAAAACTCAAACCTCTAACCCAAGCACAGGTTCATGGCAGGGAGACCATTGAGTGGTTGCAGCTCTCCAACCAAAACCTGTAGACCGCCTTCTAACCACATATCTCACCCCTCCCTAGATCTTTTACCAGAGAGATTGCAGGCACAACCTCCTTCCTACAGAAAATGGGAAATGTAGGAATACCCCGAGGACTTTCCTTTTTCATTTATATAGTCCCCTTTACCCTCTATCCACAGGAAGAAGCACTTTTGTTGTGGCCAATTTCTATGGCAGAATTTTTCTATGTAGAAGGAAAGCCTACCCAAGAATACAACATGGCAGCTTTCCCCCCATACTTGATCAAGGAAGGGGATAGACCATGTGCTGACAGGCCCCCTGTTGGATTTAACAATGTTTCTATAGCAGGGAAAAAGGGGAAGCCATAGGAGCCTCGTATCGTGGCAGTTGGCGAAAATTTTTCCGTCATGCAAGTATTGAGACAAAAGGGAAGAAGCTGGTAAAACGCCTGAGATTTCTATAGTACTTGATGACATATTTGGCATTTTGTAGTACAGAAGCAGAACTGCAGCCTACATGAAGGGGTTGAACAACATTCTCCAACCTAACAGTTCACATTGGAAACAGCAGAGGGGAGCTACCTTTCCTAACACCCTGGTTATTTTTGATGGAGAAGGGTGCCCCAAACCAAGTGTATTACAAACCTCTAATACAACCAATACTCCATTTATGTCAAATCATCACCCCAAACCCAATGAAATCTCTCCTTTCTGAAAGGTCTCAGAATTAGAGAATAGTCAGTGAGGAGCCAAGAATTAAACAACATTGGCAAGAATTACAGGTTTCTTAGGCGAGAGGATATATAAAATGCCTCACCTCAGCTCTGAAAAATAGGAAAATACCCAAGACATCAGCTGCTATTAGAAAGGTGAGAAAACCACAACAGAATAATATTTCCTTTAATATATTCCCCGCAATGCAGGCCAGTGAGACTTTCCATAAATTAATGGAGTGGATCAAAGAAATTCAGAGACACACCCTGGGGACAGCATTCAGACTCCCCCACCATTATAGCATGGAAAAGGGAAATCGTTGGGAGAGGGATTTTAAACGAGCACAGTTTCCCGTCGCTCTACCGTGGACAAGAGAAATGAAGACTCAGCACAGGACTGAGTATTTTAAGCAGACCAGGGCAGCTCCCCCCAGTCTTCAACCAGGTCAGGGCGGTGAGCTCACTGTTACTCCCTTTGAACCTCTATTTACCCACCCAACCCAAAAGAAGACGTTTTTCTAAAAGATATATATAAAGAAAATTACAATGATGTTCCATGATTTAACATTTCAAATATTTGCAATCAGAGATTAGTTGGTATGCACACAATACATGTACATTTTTAATAACAGGCAGGTAAGAAATATACTGCCAAAGGTTAATAGTAAATTCAGTCTTTAAGAAATAAATAGAATAGAAAGAAAGATAAATGACGTAAAATATCAGCCCTTCTCTCTCTCCCACTCCAGGAGAGAGGGCAGTAAGTTGGCATTGGGAAATCCATATTACCCCTCCCCTTTTCCCCAACTTATCTTGCTAGTTTGAGAGCACAGGAAGAACTACTTAAAAAAAATTTAAAATATATTTATGAAGCTCCTATTAAAAAATTAATAGGAAAAGACTAAATAAGGCCCCTACCTGCTACCCCCTGTTCCCCAGTTCCCCGGGTTGGCACAGCCCAAGCACAGGGAAAGTCAGGTAAGCAGGCCAAAGAAAGGTAGAAGCTACCAAATAATAAGAAATATTACAATTTTTTTCCATAATTAACATTTCAAGATATTAGGCCATAAGTTGAGTTGAATGCACACAATTTCATACAGAAATCATATGTTTAATATAAATTTTGGTTCTAATAGAAAATAAGATTACTTGAAGATCATGACAGTAATATATCAGTCTTCTCTCTCTCCCACTCCAGGAGAGTGAAGTGGATTAATACAATACCTCCCCCTAGTTCCCCTACTTACATGCTAGTTTGAGAGACACAGTAAGGACTACTTTGAAAAAATTAGATAATATTTATTAAGCTACCTATTAAAAATAAAAAGCAAGATAAGAAACCCCGCTACCCCCTGCCCCCATTCCCGGCTTGACAGCCCAAGCACAGGCAGAGTCGGTAAACAGGTCAAGGCAAAGGTGCGGAGGCTACCAAAAAATAAAGGACAAAGAAAGCAATCGAAATAATCAGAAAATGCAAGATATGAAAACAACTTGGAGTGACAACTACACATAGATAGTTTTTCCACAGGTTCTTTAACAGAGGAAGGAAGGAGGCACATCAACATGGCAACAGAGGACGCTCAACCCCCCCCCCCCACCCTGTTCCTTGTATTTGCTTTCCTTTGTTTCTTTGGTTGTGGTGTTTTCTTTGTTCCTTTTCAGATATCAGGGCACAGGACAGTTGGATGGGAACATCAAAAATTGCCAAAACTAACCTACCTTAACCTAACCTAACTCTAAACCTAACCTAACCTAACTCTAAACCTAACCTAACCTAAAACTAAACCTAACCTAACCTAACTAAAACCTAACCTAAACCAAACTACCTACCTAACTAACCTAAACCTAACCTAACCCAACCCAACCCAAACCCAACCCAACCCAAACCAACCCAAAAACCCAAAAAAAAACGAACCTTAACCTAAACTAACCTAACCAACCAAAAACCTAACCTAACCTACCAACTAACCTAATCTAACCTAACCTACCTAACCTAAACTAAACCTAACCTAACATAACCCTACCTAACATAACAACCTAACCTTAACCTAACAACTAACTAACCTAACTAACCTTAACCTAACCCAACCTAACCTAACCTAACCTAACCTAAACCTAACCAAACCTAACCTACTAACCTAACTAAACCAACCCTAAACGAACCTAACCTAACCTAACCTAAACCTAACTTAAACTTAAACCCTAAAACAACTAAACCTAACCTAACCGAACTAACCTTACCTAACCTAACCCCTCAACTAACCTACCTAAACCTAAACCTAACCACCTAATTCTAACCTTACCCCTCTCTACCGGAGTACTGGAACGGAACCCCCTAGTAGCATAATAGGGGATGACGCGGACTGTCCCTTAATTGTCCAAAGCACGCGAGCCCGCGAGGATGGGCCAAGGGGAAGTACCGAGACAAGGGAAGAACCACCAGCGAACGACCGAGCGCGTCTGGTTAGCTTGGCACGACCGAGAGCCTCCCACCTTTGTCGGGTCGCGTGGCTCAGGCAGTTTAGCTCTTAACTAGCTGACCCTGTGGACTGGGGTTTCAACACATTGGGATCGTCTCCAAGTTTCAACCCGGATCCTAAACCAGATATAGAGTGGCCCGAACCTTACCCATTGGTGGGGTTTGCAAGGGATAAACCCAGACTCGCTTGGTGTTGACGTCTCCTGAAAAGGATAATCACCTAAACCAATAGGGAGTACTGTCCTAGAGAAGCACCTTGCGTTGGCTCCCAGGCGAGTGATATCCTGAGTCCCCTCCTCTACCTGGCGTCTGTGAACGACCCCCTAGTAAGGACTAATAGAGGGATGACGCGACTGTCCTTAATTGTCCTAAGCCACGCTGTGTAGTGCCCCGCGGGGTCGGGCAGGTGAAGTACCGAGACAAGGGAAGAACCCCCCAGCGCACGACCGAGCGCGTCTGGTAGCATGGCACGACCGAGAGCCTCCACCCTTTTGTCGGGTCTCGTCGTTGGCTCCGTCAGTTAGGCCTCTACTAGTGACCCTGTGGACTGGGGTTCAAAACCCCCTTGGGATCGTCTCAAGTTTCAACCCGATCTAAAAACCAGGTCAAGAGTGGCCCGAACCTACCCAATGGGGTGGTTTGCAAGGGATAACCCATTCGATTGGTTGGTACGGTCCCTGAAAAGGATTAATCACCTAAAAACCAATTAGATGGTCCTAGAGAAGCCCTTGCGTGCGGCTCCCAGGGCCGAGGATATCCTGAGTCCCTCCGCTACCTGGAGTACTGGAACGGACCCCTAGTAAGCCAATAGGGGATGACCGCGACTGTCCTTAATTGTCCTAAGCCACGCGAGTGCCCGCGGGGTGGGGCAGGGGAAGTCGAGACAAGGGAAGAAACCCCCCAGCGCTACGACGAGCGCGTCTGGTAGCATGGCACGACCGAGAGCCTCCCACCTTTTGTCAGGGTCGTCGTGGCTCGTCAGTTTAGGCTTTATTACTAGCTGACCTGTGGACTGGGGTCAAACCCCCTGGGATCGTCTCCCAAGTTTCAAACGGATCCTAAAAAACCAGGTCATAGAGTGGCCCGAACCTTACCCATTAGGTGGTGGTTTGCATAGGATAAACCATTCGCTTGGTTGTACGGTCTCCTGAAAAGGATAACACCTAAACTAAACTAACCTAACCTAACCTAACCTAAACCTAACCTAACCAACCTAACCTAAACTAAAACATAACCTAACCTAACCTAACCTAACCTAACCTAACCAAACCTAACTAATCCTAACTAACAACCTAACACCTAACCCTAACCTAACCTAACTAATAAAAAAAAAAAAAAAAAACTAAACCCTAACCTAAACTAACCTAAACCTCCACCTAACCTAACCTAACCTAAAACCTAAACTAAACCTACCTAAACATAACCTACTCCCACCGAACCTAACCTACCTAACCTAACCTAACCTACCAACCTAAACCTAACCTAACCTAACCTAAACCTAACCTAAACCTAACCATAACATAAACCATAACTAACCTAACTTAACCTAACCTAACTAACCTAACTAAGACATATATATATATATGTCTAAACTGTCTGTCTGTCTACCCTCATTATGTCTCTTTGCCCCTCTCTATCCTTTACTCTCTCTCTTTTCCCTCTCGCTCCTTCCTCTCTCTCTCTCTCTCGCCTCTTCCTCTGTCCTCTCGCCTCCCACTTTCTCTGCTGGTCTCTCGCCGCTCTCTTTTTCTCTCACTACGTTTCTCTCTCTCTCTCGCTCTCTTTCTCTCTCTCGTCGCTCTTGCTCTCTCTCTTTCTCTCCTCTCTTCTCTCTCTTTCTCTCTCTTTATATCTATCTATCTATCTAACTCATATATCTACACTCTCTCTCCTCGGATCTCTCTTTCACTCTATCTCTCTCCTTTTCTACTGTCTCTCCCCCCTCTCTCTCTCTCTCTCTCCCCCTCTCTACTCATTCTCCCTCTCCCTTCCCTCACCTCCCTCCATCCCTCTCCCTCGCTTCTCTCTCTACTACTCTCTCCTCTCTCTCTCTCTCTCTCTCTCTCTCTCTCTCTCTCTCTCTCTCTCTCTCTTTCTCCCTTTCTCTCTCTATCTGTCTGTCTATCTATCTACCTTTCTCTCTCTATTATTTGTCTGTCTGTCTATCTATCCTACTTTTCTCTCTCTTTATATCTATCAATCTAATCCTACCTAACCTACCTATCTTTCTCTCTCATCTCCCTCCCTCTCTCTCTCTCTGTATATATCTTAATATATAATATATTATTATATATATATTATATGAATATATGTCTATCTCGCCTGTCTGTCTACCTCTCTTTCTCCTCTCTCTCTCTCTCTCTCTCTCTCTCTCTCTCTCTCTCTCTTTCTCTCTTCTCTCTCTCTCTCTCTCTCTCTCTCTCTCTCTCTCCTCCCCCACTCTCTCACACCACACACTGTGTCACAAGTTTTTTTTACGAATTTGTTAATAGATCCTTAGTTTTGTAACTGAATTATGATTTAAAAAATGATAAGAAAAGAAAATCACTTGTCTGTCATCTAGTTTTGTAATGTCGAAACAGAAATCATTACACCAAAATTATATTACTATGTAGTGGGTGCAGGCAGCGTTGTCATCAGACAGTTTCACTGTTACTCTGTGCAGTGAGTGCTGGTTTCACTGAAGTGCAGTGTTAGCATGTCAGTTGGGGGTTTTTTTATTTTTTATTGTGTCCGGCAGTATATAAAGGTCCATCGGTAATGGAAATGTTGTCAACTGTTAGTTTCACTGCGAGAATGGTGTAATTGCCATCAAACTATTGTCTTCATTAGGTGGCCGTGTTGGCAGTTATTTCAAATTAGTTAGTTTGTTTCACAGTAGTGGCGGTGTTGACATTTATATTAGCATGCTGTTATGTGGTGCGATGTCGACAGTGTTGTCATTGGGGGTTAGGTTAGGTTGGGGTAGGTTAGGTTAGGTTTGGTAGGTTTAGGTTAGTTTGGGTTGTGTTGGGTTGGGTTAGGTAGGTTGGGTTGGGGATTGGGATTAGGTTAGTTAGGTTAGGTTTAGGTTAGGTTAGGTTAGGTTAGGTATGTGAGGTGCGGTTAGGTTAGGTTCAGGTTAGGTTAGAAAAAAGAGGGAAAAGTAGATAGATAGGACCAGATAAATAAATAGAGAGAGAGAAAGGTAGGATAGTAGACAGACCGATAGAGAGAGAGCGGGGAGAAAGAAGAGAGAGAGAGAGAGAGAGAGAAGAGATGAGAGATGAGAGAGAGGGAGGAGGGAGAGGGAGAGAGTACAGAGAGAGGGAGACGGAGGAGAGATCGATAGAAGAGAGAGAGAGAGAGAGAAAGTGTAGATAGATAGAGTTCAGCCTAGATAGATAGATAGAGAGAGAGAGAGAGAGAAGAGAGACGAGAGGCAAGAGCGAGAGAGAAAGACAGAGGAATGAGAGAGAGAGAGAAAGAGAGCGAGAGACGTAGAGAAAGAGGCGAGAGAGAAGAAAAGAGAGCGAGAAACAGAGAAAGAGAGCGAGTGACAAGAAAAAGAGGAAGAGAGGAGGATGAGAGAGGAGAGAGAGACCGAGAGAGGAGAGAGAGATGAAGAGAGAGAGAATTGAGAGAGAGAGAGAGGGAGAGCAGAGGCAGAGAGGAGCGAGAGAGAAGAGAGAGAGAGAGAGAGAAGAGACAGAGAGAGAAGATAGATAGAGATAAATATATTGTGTGTGTGTGTGTGTGTATGTAATATATATATCTATATATATATATATATATATATCTATATATATATCTATATATATATATATAAAATCAGGCAAAGATAGAGCGGAGAGACAGAGGAGAAAGATAGAGCGATGAGATGAGAGAGAGAGAAAGTAAGAAGCGAGCGAGCGAGACAGAGAGAAAGAGAGGAGACAGAAGAGAAACAGAGTGGAGAGAGAGAAAAGAGAGCGGCGTGAGAGACAGAGAAAGAGACAGCGAGACACAGAGAAGGAGAGCGAGAGACAGAGGGATAAGAGAGAGAGGGAGAGAGAGAGCGAAAGCGAAAGGAAAAGAGAGAGGGCGAAAGAGAGAGAGAGGGAAAAGAGACAGAGTGAGGTAGACAGGCGACAGATAGACATACATATATATATAATATATTATATAGTAGATATATATATATACGCTATATATATCATATATATATATATATATAGATATAATATATGCGTGTGTGTGTGTGTGCCTTTTGTGTGTGTGGTGTGTGTGTGTGTGTGGTGTGTGTGTATGTGCTATAATGTATACATAATATATATTATAATATATAATAATATATTATAATATATATATATATATAATATGTAGAGAGAAGAGAGAGAAGAGAGAGAGAGAGAGAGAGCGAGAGAAAGAGAGAGAGTGAGATAGATAGGTAGGTAGGTTAGGTAGATAGATTGATAGATAGATTAGAGAGAGAGAGAAGGTAGATAGATAGGACAGATAGATAGGAGAAGAGAGAGGGAGAGAGAGAGAGGAGAGGGTGGAGGAGGGAGAGGGAGAGGGAGTTAGAGAGAGGGTGAGAGGGAGACGAGAGAGGAGAGAGAGAGTGAGAGATGAGAGGAGAGAGAGAGACGAGAGAGAGAGAGAGAGAGTGAGATAGATAGGTAGGTAGGAGGTTAGATAGAGATAGATAGATAGAGAGAGATAGAAAATGTAGTAGATAGTACAGATAGGACAGATACAGAGAGAGAGAGAGATAGAGGGAGAGGGGAGAGGGAGAGACGAAGAGAGAGGGGGAGAGGGAAGAGAGAGAGGGAGAGGAGAGAGGAGAGAGAGAGAGAGAGAGAGAGAGAGACGAGATGAGAGAGAGAGAGAGGTGAGAGAGAGAGAGAGAGAGAGAGCGAGGCTGAAAGAGAGAGAGTGAGATAGATAGGTAGGTAGGTAGTAGATTAGATTGATAAGATAGAAGATAGAGGGGAAAGGTTAGATGATAGACAGATAGATAGAGAGAGAGAGAGGTGAGAGAGAGAGAGAGAGGGGGAGAGGGAGACGGATGAGGGAGAGAGAGGGTGAGAGGAAGAGAGAGAGGGAGAGAGAGAGTGAGAGGATGAGAGAGAGAGAGAGAGAGAGAGAGAGAGAGAGAGAGAGAGAGTGAGATAGATAGGTAGGTAGGTAGGTAGATAGATTGATAGATAGATAGAGAGAGAGAGAAGGTAGTAGGTAGATAGACAGATAGATAGAGATGAGAGAGAGGAGAAAGGTAGATAGATAGACAGACAGATAGAGAGAGAGAGAGAGGGAGAGAGAGAGAGAGAGCGAGAGAGGAGAGATGAGAGAGAGAGAGAGATTTTTTTTTTCTTCGTAGAGAGATGAGAGAGAGAGAGAGGTGAGAGGAGATGGGGAGGGAGAGAGAGGGGGGAGAGGTAGAGAGGAGAGGGAGAGAGAGAGCAGAGAGGGATAGAGAGAGAGAGAGGAGAGAG